>NC_056737.1:218868396-219158396 GCF_019279795.1 Protopterus annectens
TCAAAGGTGGTAGCTGACCAGAGCTAAATGCTGCGGGAGAAGTGTTTTACAGTTGTAGACAGTATATAGTTTATGGTGTTTCTAGCCATTGTCATTTTACAGTCACGTAAGGCAACATATATGTGTTCTAAGTGCAATTGGGTGAAATTTACATGTAGTTGTTTGATGGGTGATGTCAGTGTGTTTACAGCAATGTTGAATGCCAATTCTTTCCAATTAATGATATTGTGAGTATATATGTACGTAAACATATGCATATATCATATGTATTTATATGTAACATTTAAAAGCACACACACACACACACACACACACACACACACACACACACACACACACACACACACACACACACACACACACATCTGAATCAAAGAGTAAAGCAGGGATTTTCCATTACTATTTAAATACCACCTATTTTCCCTCAAATTCAGAAAGTACAGAAACTACTGTATTCTTTTGCAAGTTATTCTGTAAGCCACAAAAAGCCACTGCTTATGCTATCTTAAATCAGGCATTTGACATTGTCAATTCTTACAAGTATGAATGTGACCACCTACATAGTAACTTTTAATAGGCAATATTCATGGAGCTTACAGGTACACGTCTGCTACAGACAAGCAAAACAGCCTTCTAGAATCTGCCTGGCACTTATTTCCCTCTACAAACTGTGGCAGCCACTTACAGAACTGAAGGACTGTAATCTCTGTAGAATGAATCCACGCTTTAGTGATAGTTCACCAATACTGCAGAATATGACATTAGTAGTCCCTGAAGGTACATATATATATATATATATATATATATATATATATATATATATATATATAGTGGAAGAGTGAACTGCCCACAAAATAATACCCCCTTCCTACTTGCTAACCTTGAGAAAGTTAAGGTATCCTAGAGACATAAGTACATTTTCAGCTGTATTCACAGAGAGTGAAACCATTAGACAGCACAGATATTTTCAGCAATTTTATCCATGAACAAGTTCTGCTCTGCCTGCACATGGATGGCTGGTATTGATCTTCTGTCATGAACCAGCAATCAGATATTTACTCTTTTTTTTTTCCTTAGCATGTTTTCCTGGTAGTAATTTTACAGTACTCACCTGATGTTATCTTGTACCTGGATCTGCTTGTCTTTCTTGGTTGCGCTTTCATTTTTTGCCTTTTCTTGTAATTTCCTGCTTTTAAATTATCCAGGCTGACTTACTTCACCTTTTAAGGCTTACCAGAAGCAAGAGCAATCCTGAATATGTGGAAAATACTCACAAAGGATCAGGGATGTAAACTACTATGACAGTTTGCCTTCCTTTTGTTCCCAGTTCCCAACAGTAATAAATCCTTCTTGGGCCGGCCCACTTTCCTGTCATCCAACCCATCTGGCAGAGGATTTTTTTTAATTAATGTAAGCAACCCTTACGTGGCACACTAGTGGAACAGTTAGTGATCCAGCCTCACAGCATTTGGCAATGGTTTGTTTTCCAGTTGGAATGCCTTCTGTGTAGATTTGCATGTTCTGTCTTTGCCTAAATGGGTTTTCAGTGGCATCTCTAGTTTCCTGACACATCCCAAATACATATGGCAGGTAAAATGAGTGTGCATTGCCTTGTGAGAGTATGTGCTCTGCAGTAAGCTGCTAAACTGTCCAGGACTGACATCCTACTGTCTAGTAGCTTAAGTTACCAGCATCACTGACTAATTTCTGTGTATCACAGAACAACCTTTAAGGAAGCATCACTAATAATATACTTATCATTGAAAAGTCCTTCAGGCAGTATGCTATTTGAAGAGCTCTAGTTGCAGGAGCTGTTATGACTAGCTCTTCGGGTATTAATTAGGACTGCTCAATATAGAAAAATTCCACAGATTGTCCCTCACTTTCATAACAAAATATAAAATATGATGAAGCCATTTACTTCTTCCTGTGAACCAGATTGTGAGATCAGTCACTGGACCTCAGTGTTTTTTTTTTTTTAATTCTTCAGTTTCTTGACTTCTTTTCATATCTTCCATTTGTTTTTCTTTGAGTTTAAAGATGATGTTTTATGGTACTAACAAAAGATATTTATTATGAGCTGTAGCTGAGCTTGAGGCTTTCACCTTCTTTGACAGTCATAACTGCAGATGCCAAGTGCCCTTAAAGCAAATGCCCTGCAGGGAAACAGCTTAGTGCTTGATTCTCTGGGTGTCTCACATGACACACAGAGGTGTTTTCTCTGCAGAGAAGATTTAATGACTTCACTAGAGAAGATGCCATACAAAAGAACTTCAGGACTTCTTTATGTAATAGAAGGTCCACTGTTCGGAAAAGGAGCCCTTCAGTTCAACACTGAAGTCTTCTACTAAGAAAGAGCACCTTAATAAGGACAGGGCAACCACAATTGGTGCTGGAACAAGGTGACTTGCTCACGTTTTTCTGTATTTTTGAAGTGGAAAAACACTGAAATTGATATTAAAGTACTGAATGTTGGCCTTAATATGAGTAATGATGTCTGTCATGTTATGTTGTGAGAGTGAAGGTGCTTGAAATCTGGAGAGACTACAGGAACGTAGAAACAATACTAGGCAAGTGATCGCAGAGACCTAGACATATACACTTCTAAGACGCATTTAAAAATTCTTGCCATCCTTTATGAGTATTTAATAGTGTCCACATCCCATGTCTAGGTGGGCAAAAGTTTTATCAGTCAATGCCAGCTGCAGTGGTTTAACACATTGGACAGGAGGCTTTATTTCCATGTTACCCAAAAGCATTACACAAAAGTTCTCAACTCTCTTCCTTTGTCTTTCTGTTAATTTGTAACTGCAACTCTTACACCACCAACCCAGCTGATCCATAGTTATAAGATGCTGCATTGTAAAACTAGTCTTTCATTGTATTCTTTAACCACTAAGGACTTTTATCCCCTCCATCTTTTGTTTTTATCCCAGTGCCTTTAAGTTCCAGTTCTCATTCTTCTCCTGTGTTGTTACCTACATCAGCCATCATGTATTCAGCTTCTCTTGTCTGTTTTATTAACACTTCAGCTAATGTTGTGCCAAGCTTTGCATGATATTCCCCGTAGATTGTTCTCTTATATTTTCCTGAGGTCATATAGATTGTCCTATTTCCTTATACTTCAGGTCTTCTTTAGATAGAATTCTCCTGCTGAGCTTGAGACTAGCTTTTGTTGAACTGAGTTATTGTGTACCTTTTTGTTGGATTTTGCACTTTTGTTAACTGATACTGACAGATCTCATTGTTCCAGTCTTTGTGGTCCATTCATCTGTCCATTTTCAATACCCACTTTATCCATTTCAGGATCATACGGAGTTGGTGCCTTTTTATTTATTTATTCTTTGTTGACCAAGTTAGTGGCCTCTTTTCAGGGGAGATGGAGACTCAAGGTGGTATTTATACTGTTAGAGAAAATGTGGCCATGGCATCAGGGAACATTGTCTACTCTTCACTGCTGCAGGTGGGACCCATTTTTGAGGCACACTTCCTGTTTCCTTTCTAGCTGCAGATGTGGCCCTAAGAAACAGGGAGGCAGATGAAGAGAGAAGGACATGATACAGTGGCGAAAGAAGCAGAGGTGAAAGCAAATATTGAGACTGGAGAATGTGCTCATGATTCTTAGGGAATCTTTCAGAGAAATCTGTTGAATGGAAATGGGTCAGTAAATGATGGATATATAATTACAACAGTCCAGTTGCTGGGGTTGTGGGATGATTTACTTAAAGAAATGGTAATGCAGAGTGAGCCTGAAAATGAAGGAGATGTTTTATGGGGGGGACATTATGGAGAAACAAAAGGAAGATGCAGAGAAAAATCCTGAAGAACAGTGGTGAAATGGAAAAGAAAACATATGGAAAAATGTGAATTGAAATGTTATAAATATAATAAAATTGGACATTTATAAATGGATTGCAGAACTGAAAATAACATTAAGGAAAAAGAAAAGAATGAGAAGAAAATAAACAAGAAATTTTAGAAGTAGTAGAACTAGAAGAAAATTGGATGAGAAAAAATAATAAAAAGGGAGTAGAAGAAGGTTCTGAAATAAGTGATGAAGAAGACATAAATTGGGAGGCAGAAAAAGAAAAAAAGAATTATATTGGTAAAAGGGTAAAATACAGGGAAAAAAAATAAAGGGATAAGTACAAAAGAAAAAGAAAGGAAATGGATTAAAAAGAATATATGCAGCTATTCACTAGGCGTTGGTGAAATATTTATGGTATTTGACTCATAGAAACAAGATACAGTATTTCGTTCTCACCTTTGCAAAGGGAATTGGCTAGACTTAGAATGGCCTATTAAGAAAGCTAGCCTAGTAATTAGCTGTGACCATATGAAATCATGAGTCTAAGGAAAAGGGAAAATGAAAATTTTAGAGTGATTTCTTTAATTGTGAATAGTATTAAGAATAAAGTAAGAAGAATAGGAATTTTGGAGTGGTATAATACAAGTGATGTAGATGTAATTATATTAGAAGACACAAGATTTTTAAGAAACAAAGAAAGATTACAAACAGAGATACTATGGGGAGGAAAGAATCTGGAATTTGGTAAATGAGAGATGTTCTGGAATAGCCGTGTTTTGTAAAAATATAGTAAAGATATTAGATGTAACTTTAGCAAAAATGGGAAGATTAACTACTGTAGATTTAAAATGGAAAGAACAAGCATATAGAATTATAACATTATATGATTGCACTAATTGCAAAGAAAGGGGAAAGCTTATGTCAGATTTTAGACTTTGTAGTGATAAATATGATTATTATAACAACAGGAGACTTTAATTGTGATTTAAGAGGCAAGTGTAAAAAAAAGTATATGTATATGATATAAAAAATGTTAGAAGTTATAAAATGTAGTAAGTTAAAACTCTGGGTCAAAATTTCATGGATTTACAACAGGGGTGTGTATAGAACTGAAATTGATTGTTTTATAGTATCAGAAGGTTTGGTTATAGAAGGGGAGGTAGTTGAAACAGGATCTTCTCAACATCTTGGAATATGGCTAGAGATAAAAGAAATTAAGTAATATATAAAAACAGGCAAAGGAATAAAAGGATAAATGAGAAAGCATGGAATGAAGAAGGACAAGAAATTAGTATTACAGTTATGGAAAAATCAAATTACAATGAGAGCATTTTATAAAAATTAGTCTGAATGGTGGATGATGTTTAAGGAAAAATATAAAAAAATGTTTTTTTTTTTTATAATGGCAATATGATGTACAAAAAGTAGAGAAAGAAAAATAATGATGCATTGGAAGATTTAGAACATAAAGATAGAACTTGGATGAAGAAAAAGACTTATGTGAAGGAAATCAAGAATAAAATACAAACATTGTTATATAAGCAAATATACTTTTTACAAGAAAAAAGAGAGGTAGTATCAAGTTACTTAACAGGTTAGTAAAGGAAGATGGCAGTGTAATGAGAGAAATAAAAATTTAAAGAGAAAAAGAACACAGGAAAAGATTATGAATAGTCGAGTACAATATGTACAAGAAATGTTTAAAGAAAGAAAAGAAGGTACTGAAAAACATAGAAAGTAAAAAGTTAACAAAAAAGAGAATAGAGAGTTAGAAAAGAAGATTTCTTTAAATGAGCTAGATAAAGTATTAGGACAGGGAAATATAGATTCAGCTGTAGGACCAGATGGAATAGGGTATGAAATGTATAAAAAAATTAAGGGACTGGACAAAATATATTTTTTAAAGATTTTTAATGAATGGTTAAATTAAAGTTTTATGTATGAAGAATTATGTAATAGAATACTTAAATTCATATGGAAGAAGGAAGGTACAAGACAATTAAAAAACTGGAGACAAATAGTATTGAATAATAGTGATTATAAGATCTTTATGAAAATAATAAAGGGATATGAAACTAAAATGGAAAATATTATGGAAAGGGAAGGGTTGTCAAGAATTATTAGTGATAGAGAAATTGTGGATGATACTATGAACAATAAAGAAGAAGTAAAAATCATAATACGAGACCTTAATAAGGCACTTGACGCAACTGGACATGAAATCTTATGGGTAATAATGAAAGAATACAATATAAGTGAGAAGATTAGGAAATTATGTATGTCAGCATATGGTAATATTAAATTAAAAATACTTGTAAATGGCTGGTTAAGCCAAGAGGTACATATGATAAGTGGTGTAAGACAGGGATGTCTAATGAGTTGTATCCTTTACGCATTAGTTATGAATGTGATAGTGTATGAAATAAATTACAGAATGAAAGAGGAAGGGTATATAACACCTGAAGGGTTAAGAATTCTAGTTCTGTTAAAATATGCAGATGACATTATAATAATTGCAAAAACAAAATTTGGATAAAAGATGTCATAATTTACACAAATTAATGTCTAGACATGATATGGTTAGCTTTAAAGAGGAAATTAAAGGTTTAGGTGATGTAGTAAGGATCAGGGGTAAACATTTTACAATGAATGAAATGTATGTGTTAGGTGTAACATTTGGGAATAAAGATGTAAGTAGAATGCCATGGGAAAAGACAATACAAGAAATAAAATAAACCTGTCTTTTGTGGAGAACATATAAATTATTATCCAGAAAAAAAGGCTTATTTGATAAAGCCAGTACTGATGTGCAAACAGCATACTTAGTAAATTTATTTATATTGCCAGCAATATTTGAAAAGGAATTATTGTAGATATTTTTTTAATTTATATGGGGTTCTAGATTAAACCCAGTAAAAGGAGAAGTTTTGTATGTAAGTAAGGAAGAAGGATGTTTAGGTTTAATTAACCCACTGGTCTACGTTGCTTCATTAAATTTTTACAAAGTGTTAACGTGGATAAATGAAAAGGTGAGAGATTCATAGTAAAAGTGTATACATATAAGTATGTATGATAAATTTTGGGGTACTGTAAAAAGGGTAAAAGAGAAAAAGTGCATATAAATGAAATAAAATGTTTCCAAAATATTTTTTGTGGTAAGTAAAAATTGATGATATAGAAAAAGATAGAAAAGTATGGTATAAGAATGTAGTGATAAAACAATACAATGTAAAACCATAGGAACATGTAATAGATGAAAAAATGAAAGATAAAAATAAGAAGAAAATTGAGTAATCAAATTAGAATGTCAAGTTTTTTATGTTTTTTTTTTTTGTGGAGACTGGTAACAGATAAATTGCCAGTAAAAAGGAAATATGCCATATATGAAGTAAAATGATAGAATATGTCATTATCAAGAAGAAGAAACTACAGAACATGTGTTTTTTTTTAAATGTAAGAGAGTTATGGGGAAACTATATAAAGAAGATTTTTTGAAGATATGAAAAGTGGATACAATAAACATGGATGTGATTAAATATGGATAGTGTAAGAAGAGAAGTAAAGAATATGATAATAGATAAAAAGTAATTTTATGTTGAATGGGTTATATAGAATGAAAGAATGCATGAAATTATGTTTAATGGTAAATGGATTTTAGCAACAATATTAAGTAAAATCAGATGGTAGTTATGGAAAAGAGAGTACAGGTCTAATAGGGGTGAAAATATATTATGATTGTCTAAACAAATTTGTGTATCAATATATTTGTACATCTGTAAATATTTAAATATTTTGTAAATAAGAATTATTTTTTATATATAAATAAAGGACCCCTACTCTTTTTGATAGGTGCCGTAGGATCTTTTACATCTAGTTGAGTTACCACCTATCACCAACTCAAGCAGATGGGGCCTTGGTTTAATATCTCACCCAAAGAATGACACACTCAGGAGTGCAGCAATCCCCTCTTATGCTGCACTGTAGTGCCAGTAATCAGTCTACCTGGTGTGGGAGTAAAACCCACAGCGTTCAGCACTAAAGGCGAGTGTGCTACCTGTTGTGCCACTGACACAGCATCCCTTATGCATTGCACGTTGCCTATCTCAACAAGCAGTTGGCATAAGGCAATAAACAGTCTTGGACAGGATGCTAACCCTCACAGATTTATGCATTATTGGCTAAATAGCTATGTTTGAAGAGTATTAGGCTGAAAATCTAAAGGTCCATGGTTCAATCCAGCATTTCAGCTGGAAAGCTTTTACTGGTTCACGTTGGTATAATAGTGTTGCTGCCCTTCAATGGCATGGTGTTGGTTTTGGATCTGATGGATCACAGCTTGTCTGGCAGCTGGCACAGAAAGTTAAGGCTGTGAACTGTAATTACTCTGGTACAAGGTTTGATTCCCTCAGCCCTCATTTGCCTACCATGTGATCTTGAGCAAGAGCAAGTCACTTAACCACAAAGTGCTTGCGGGAGCAACTGAGACTTTAGGCTAAGCTCCTCAATGGTCTGCTGGCCTGCAAACCTAGTAACTACATATGAACCTATGCATTTGCACACATGCCTAAGAGGCAATGTTTGTGTCATCAAGTAACTTAAATGTCTGTGGAATAAACCCACATTTACACGACGGAACTCACCCTATCTCAGATCTGTTTCAAGTTATTGCTACTTTGGTAATTGAAAATCGACAACTATTTATTTTCACCTCATTTAGTCTGCATTCAGAGTGGAATTATCACATTGGAGCCGGTCTGACTTTGGTCCTTAGGATGTTCTTTTTACCATTCTGAGCATGCAATCTCTCAAGATTTTGTTTGCATTTGACTTTTAACACTTTTTTAGTTCTAAAGGTGCTAGATAGTTATTCAGCTGTTCTGAGCAACTTCTTGTCACTCGGTATATAGAATACATTTTAACCTAGTTTGTGTTTGCTTCTCTACATTTATTTTAATTTTTGTGTTCATGTTTACTAACCCAAGTGGAGCATGCATTTTCATGCAGTTGAGAGATACATGAGCATTGCTGAAAAATATCTATTATAGGTAAATTCCCTTACCTGGCTAAAAATGAATGACATTTGCATTTATTTTTTAAAGAGCAGTCTTAGTATGATAGTGATGAAAATAAAGATGTCATAAAATATGGCATATGGCTGTCTTTATTCCTAGTGCATCTGAAATGCTGAAGTGACCATCACTGCAGAGACTGTGCTTTTGCCCTTGTATGTCTTGCTTAGTTGTTTATACTATTTCCAGTTCTAATCATGCACTTTACTGTGATATAATTTTGTTATTATGGGAGAAATGCCTGCATGCATGCTGCTCAGAATTATTCTGTAACAAATTAATTAGATAGTAAAGGAAAGAATGAATGATGTTTTGCTTTCTAAATGGCTCTGTTGCTGAATGATAGAAAATCCTGAGCACTGAGTCAGAATGGGGTGGGAGTTGCAACCTGTTTTGCTGCAGAGGGTAAGACAAACGTAGATTAAAGAAAGCTCTTATGCCTGCCATTTCATGCATGCTTCTAGTTTTTTATATCATTTAATTGAACAGGCATCTAAAGTGTCTGCCTGGAAGCCTGTGGGCCAGACTTTGCTACATGAACAAAATGGCTTTTGAATTCCTGTGGTGTATTTTTACCTTGAGTTAATGGCTGAAATAAAAAGGAAAATCATGAAGAATAATTTAACCATCCTTTTTGTAAGGGCCTCAGATAAACATATTTTTATGTTAAAACTTCTGCTTTGCCAATTGTTCGTCCATGACAATGCAATAAAAATGAAATGCTAGCTTTGTTTTTGTTAACTGAGTAGATAGTATGGGCCACACATCCTTTTTCAGTTATGACCTGGGCCACAGGCAGCCATGTTTAGTTTCCGGAACATTGAATCAACATGGTACTATCTTTTACATCAGGCAATGTTGACATTATAAGTTTACATTTTTTACAGAAGTAGAGCTTTCAGACATAAAGTTATTTTATCCCTGGTAAGATATTTACAAAGTTGTTATGTCTAACTAATTGCTTACTTTATAGACAGGTTGCTGTCAACAATTTTATCAGTCTGCACAAAGTTGCTTTAGAAGTTTGTAAAATAGTTAAGGGGTGAACATTATTTGTACACTATTGTCCAAGTATATTTCTCCGTTAGGCATTGCTTTAATTTGTCTTTGAAAGTAGTGTAGTTAGTAATATTTCTTATACTCTATGGGAGTCCTTCCCAGGCAGCAGGTGCAATTTTATTGAATGCCTTTGAACACAAGGTTAAATTTGGGTTGAAATAGCATGGATGTTTTGTCACTTGCTGTGCACAGAGAGTAGTTTTTAAGTTCCTGCTTAGTGGAAGGTAATAACCACAGTATAACAGACAGATTATAGTTTAGTGAGTTAATTAGACAGGAGGCATGGCTATAACTAGAAACCAGTTTAGGTTTGTTCAGGGATTCACGGTTAGTGTCTTTCTCTGATAGATGGTAGTAAAATCTTGTCAGCAGCTATTTGTAGTTTTTTTATCATTTGAGGGGAGATTAAAGTTATTACTAGAAGGCAGTTATTGAGCTTTGTGTTGAGTGGCATCACAGTTGTGTGTATCATAAAATGTTAGTACACTTCTGAATGTGTATCCATTTTATGTAGAACTTATCTAGTCACTTGTCCTGTTTCTAGGGCATGACAATTTTGGAATGTAAGCCCTAGGTAATTCTTTTGTGCCACGTGTGTGAGAGGTGTTGTTATGCTTGCCAGTAATTTTGATTATATGCACAAAGTCTCTGGGCAGAGCCAAGTAACATAAATGAAGTTTAATGACATATCCTGTTCAATTTCTTAATAGATTAGTTTGAAGTTTACAAGAGTTATTTTAATGGTTTGGCACAGGAGCTAGATCCATGGAGAGTAATGCTATCAGAATATAGTACAGCATTTGGTCCATGCGTAATTTATTTATTTTATTTATTTAACATTTGTTTACCAGGAAAGTCTGACTTGGAACAAAGGCAATTTGCAGCAGAGTCCCAGAGAGAAACACTCCAGACGTATATTTTTGTACGTGGGAGGAAACCGGTGCACCCAGAGAAAACCCACACAAACACAGGGAGGACATGCAGACTTCACACAGAAGGCTCCCCAGCCGAGAATCAAACTGGAGAACCACTTGCTGGGAGGCGACAACGCTACCACTGCACCACTGTGTCATCCCAGATAAGTCACTAATAAGTTACTAATGAACATTGAAAGTAACATTGGTCCCAGGAGGACTAAGGTGTGGGAAAGCCCTGCTTGGAACATATTGCTAGGATGAGCCCAAACTGGGTACTCTTAATATTCTGTTGGTTAGTTATGAGGAGAACCATCTTAATACTCATTTACTTAATCCAGTTTCTAAGAGTAGGTATTTTTCCACCACCCCCAGACCTAACTTGATGACCCCACAGGTGGCACCTAATCAACTCCTTCATTCTGGGGGGGGGGGGTCAAGAGCAGGGCATTCGTGGAATAGCTGAGAACCCTGCAATTAATTCATTTGTTCATACCCAGAAGTTTCAATTGATCCTTCCATACTCCAGTAAGAGTTGGCTAATAGGAAGTGGGCCAATTTTTTGTTCCTGGAGGGTACCCTCTCCCCTCTTGGCAGCATGAGCATCCCCCCTCCCCCTTGTTCAGCTCCTTTGAACTCTACCCTTGTTATCTCCAGAAAGAAAGTGTGCCTCTGCATTCCCTTGGCTACCTAGTGCAGATGTACCATGTAAGAGCAAGCTCAAACTTCACTAGTTAACATCTAATGCTCCCACTAGGTGCCACCTTGTGGCAAGCAAAAGCTACCCACCCCCACCCAGGATAGGCAAGCTGGCAGAGGTTGCTCACTTCCATCCTTTCCAGCCAACTCCTATTAGTGCCCATGCCCCTATTAGAACTTAGGTCACTTGTATTGTTGTCAGAGCTTTATCCCTCTACAGCATGGACTTGGCTAACAGAGTGGATATTAATAGTGAATTGTCCACAACATTAAATACTCTTTTTTTTTTCTCAAATAACTTTTTATTTAGTTTGTAACACAATATCAGAACAATACAGAGAGGAGAGAGAACAAATGCGCAGTTTATGAATGAAAAACATTGTATACATGGGTGAATGAACGAAACAAAAACAAAAACAAGACAATAATATACATAGTCTAAATCTAATAAAAAAAAAACACACTAATTATGTACAATATTTACAAACTAAAAACTAAAATGCTACCAAATAGAGAAAAGGGTTAGAAGAACTAATTGGAGTTATAAGGGATAACAGAGGATCCCCAAGTACAACACAAAGTAGGATAGATGCCATATGACCAGAAATAAGCCATAAATTGAATTAATCACATAGAATTAAGTCAAATAGACAATTCCAAACTTTTTTAAAATAGGCTTTTTTCCTAGGCCCCTTTATGATGAACTTTTGCGCTGAAATTACTTCAAAACCATCTCCTTGAATCCATTCCAACACAGTTTAGTGCAGTCCAACCAGTTCTTAGTAATATATAATTTGGTAAGGAGCAGAGAATAATTAGAACATGCTGTTTTAACTTAGGTAACTTCGTGTTAGATATGTGAAGGATCGCTGTTTCCCAAGAGAGGGTGGATTTGTGGTATCCCATTTTCTCCAAACAAACTTTTAAGGAGCACCAAAGTTTGTGGGTATGTTTGCAAAACCAAACTATATGTAGTAGATCCACCATAAAAACTACCTTAGAATTATCCCCATTTAAAAAACTCATCTACACACAATTGATGATCAGTAATAACTCCTACTATACGCCTTCTGTGCTTAATAAATTTGACTCCAAAAATTCCTCCTCTTGTGCTTGTTGCTCTTTCCCAAAAGCGGATCTGCTACATTAAATACTCTTTTGATATATAGACTTTGTGTTCAATGTATGATACTCTCCAAATACTCTCCTTCAACAGAATACACTCAACCTCTCATTGAAATGACAAAACAATTTTTATACATAACTGCTGCCGGTATAATCCACTAAGATGCACTTGGGATTCTCTTTAGTAACTTCTACCTCTGTAGAATCTTAGAATGTATAAATGTAACTACTCGTTGTGTATAAATGTAAATAGAAGTGTAACTACTCTGTATTTAACTGGAACTTAGTATAATGCAGTGTAAGCAAATGGAGCTTTTCTCCCCGGGCTTCCACTGAAAATGGGTATTACCCAGTCGCACTTTCCCAATAAACAAAGACAAATAAAATAAAAAAATAAATAAATATGAAAATAGCTCCGTTTAGGTGTTCTTTCTTAACAATATAGATGTTGATAACTGTATAAACAGCTGTGATTATAATGTATCCTGTTATGAAACCATGCTGGTTACTTGCAAATATGTCAAGAAGTTGTCAGTGTATTAGTTTTTCTAGTATCTTAGCTAAGGGTCATATATATATATATATATATATATATATAAAATATATATATATATATATATATATATATATATATATATATATATATATATATATATATATATATATATATATATATATATATAAAGTCTATTGATCTAAAGTATGTTCGGTCCTTGAGTGAGGACTTTTTAGAAACTGGGGTTATATTATATTTGTGTATATTTCAATCTAATTCCTGCTTGGTTGACAGATTGCTTGTTGCAGCATTTTACTGATGGTGCTCATAGCTAGAACCTATATAATATAGGGTACATCTGTATTAACTGGACGACTTGAGAAGAGAGTATTACACTAGTGTTCTTGCCCTCCATGTCACATGTTGTCTGTTTTTACAGACTATATAAGTGTTTTAGCACAAAATAAAAAGGCATTATTGTATTATAATAGGTTTATAACAGTATCACTACCTGCGATTTGCCCTCCTGCATTTTTTTTTGGATTTGATTAGGGAAATCAAAGGAGGTTTATTAAACAGTTAGCCTATTTGTTACCATGTAGTAGTTTTGGTCTAACTAGTAGACCATAGCTGTTGAGTCTCTGCCACCCTGTAGCTTTAAGCTCACTGTCTAGGTCATCTGCTCAACAGTAACATAACTACCAGACAAAAAAGCTTGGCCTCCAACCACTCAAACTTGCCATCCTAAATGCAGATAGTATGAAAAACAAGTTAGAAAAGTAAGCACTTTCCTGGACTCTCATCGCTCAGATATCCTTAGAACAGTGTCCTGGTTAAAAGAAGACACTCCTAACCTCAAGCACCACATTTTTATGGGTAGAGGTAGATATCTAAACCCCATTCCAAAAAAACTGAAGATATTACACTTTTGATTTACAAAAACATCATGCACATAGACCTATTAGCTCAAATAGCCTCTGCCAATGGTCAGGAGTCTAGCTGCTTTATCTTAAAAAAATTATATCTGCCTCCTCAGCCACTGCCCACTTAGTTACTTGCCAGCCATTCTTCAAGTGCCGCTCCCCAAGAAATTCAAAAATTATCCACCAACTATATCAAGCCTTCCACCCATACAAAAACATTGTCATAGTAAGAGACTTTACTATGTAGAGTACCTACGCCCCCGTAGATTTGAACTCAGGGTCATTGATCAAAGTATCACAAAAGTAACACATATCTGAGCAAGACCAAATTTCTGGATAAACAATCTCTGTCTGATCTTGAACTTATTATTACTGGTTTGCATCTGATATTAAAGTTCTGACACCCCTCTTTAAGAAGTCACTCATCTATAACTTTCTCCTTAAGTAGTCCTGTTAAAAAATCTATACCAAAAGTCATCATGTACTGGCCAAAAGCAAAATAAAATGTGCCCTATTCTAAACTCCACAGAAGCTGCTGTTTCTATGACACCAAAACTAATATGAATACAAGATAAACACTAATGTGCCTACAAGATAAATTTCCAATCACCTCCTGGCAATGCTAAACCCTGGTTAACCAAGAAGCTAAAAACCCTTTTTAAAACCAGAGACACAGCTTGGAAGAAATGAAAACAAAATCCCAGTAGCAAGGACTAACATTTTAACCTGAGAAACCTAACAAAAACTATCAGAATACATAACGCCAATTGCAACAAACCATCCCAAACAACTCTCGAAGCTAATTAGTGAAATAGCAGGCCCTACATCTTACAATGACCAGGTCAGTGGGAACATCCTTACATGCCCCACAATTCCCTGTTTACCCTTACATGAACTGCAGGTGCCTTTTTACCCAACACTTCCTTATTAAGTTTTCCTAAATATGCAGCATCCCTTCCCATTCATTTAGCACCAGGACTTCCATACAACCTCTTCTGTTTTCTTACTTCATTCCTTTTTCTCATCTGTTAGAGTAAAAGACATGGAAAAGCTTTTATGGCAGTTTTCAAATCACTCTCTCATGGATTAGAATGATCACACCACTAATTTATTAAATCATGCCATGAACATCTGTGATACCTACAGCATCATGTGTGTCTTTATTTATGCTTATTTAACACTGCTTTGCCACCTACATGGAAACAAGCCACACGTAGTCACCTTACAAGTCTTTGCAAACCATGTTCAACCACTAATTAGACTCATCTTTGTTCTGCCAAACTTAGTAAAATTATTTGAAACATTAATATATGGTAAACTGACCTCCTAGATATCACACTACAACTTGCTGTCTAGTCACCAGCATGGATTTTGGTCAGGCAGAGGTGCAGTGGCATGACTGTATACCTTAAAAGATGGCACTGTAGTGAATGTTGACAAAAACAGCCTAATATGTTAAGTGTTCAACATGACAACAAATATGTCTGATTCGGTCGACCTTACTATTTTATTTAATGCTGCTGTGTTTCAGGAGTAGCCCCAAAACCCTTAACTGGATTGGAGATTATCTCTCTGACAGATCTGTTTCATTTTCCAAAGCCGTACACCCCAAAGGTCCATTCTATCCCCCCTTTTCTTCTCAATTTTTATTAATGGATTTCCACTGAACTGCCTCAACTGCCAGTCATTCTATGAGTGTCTGGTATGGTTACTTCTAAATATAGCCTCTCCTACTCAGTAATCAAGAAAGAAGAAAAGGCCCCATCATATCTGTCTCTTGCACAAGTTCTATTTGTCATAGGCTAGGCTGAGATCCCTGGAGTGAGTAACTCTTGTCCCATTTGATTTGTAGATGTGCAGCATTTCCATTAGGGCAGGGTTAGAGACTCCTCTGTAGGCAAAGCACAGGTCAGCTCTCAGCAGCTGTATGATACACAGTACAGTGGCTAGGGCTTTCAGTCATTCCGTGTAGGTCATGTCTTGAAGGCCCTGAATTCTCTAGGTTAGAAACCTCTGTGGTCTCTCCAGCAGTTGCAGGTGTTTGGTGAGGTGCATACAAAAGGGAGGCTTGTACTCAATCACAGCAGAGTTATGACCTCCCTGGTCTTGGATGCGATGCCCTTATTAATGAGATAGGCAGTGTAGAAGGCTTTCCTTACTACTGTGGACTCATGGTGATTGAAGTTTAGATTGCTATGAACCTGTGTTCCTGAGTCTCGCACCACTGTATTTGAGGTTAGAGGGGTGCTGTCTATACTGTAAGTAGCAGGGGAAACGGATCTTTCATGTGCAGCTAGACTATGTCCTCTGTACCATTTGCATTCTAACCTACAGATATTTAGCTGTGTATGTATGTATACAGATTTATCACCTTATCTTCCAAAAAGAAAATTCATTATCTTGCAGTAGCTAAAACAAAAATCTTCTTCTTCTTCTTCTTTCAGCTTTTTCCCAGTTAGGGGTCGCCACAATGGATCACCTGTCCGCTTATGATTGGCAGTGGAGTTTTACAGTGTCAAGTTGCCAGCCCGGCGCCCAACCTTCCACAGAAGGAACACAAATGCACACATTCACGCCTAGGGCCAATTTAGAGTGTCCAATCCACCTACAGCATGTCTTTGGGATGTGGGAGGAAACCGGAACACCTGGAGGAAACCCACGCAACCACAGGGAGGACATGCAGACTCCGCACAGAAGGCACCCCAGCCGAGGATCAAACCAGAGAACCTCTTGCTGTGAGGCAAGTAGCTAAAACAAAAATGTTACCTTTAAAACAAAGGACTCCTCTATTTCTAGGCTCTACCATCTTCAGAGTGATAAAACCAGCTCCTTCTCTAGTCAGGCACAAGCATCCAGGTTCTCAAACTGTCACATTATGTCACTCCTCCACCCCTTTGGACATGCAATCCAAATACCACTGACAAGATTCTTACAATCTCTACCTCCAGCCTAAAACAGCATTCAGTCTTACATTAAATTCAGATAAAAAAGATATACCTAGACAAAGTGCATGTGTTTTCTTCCCCCATAGTTTTCTAACTACCACTCTTCCATGCTCTACCCATGTTTAATCAGTACTCTAAAATTACATTAAATTGGTATTAACATAATGTGGATCAATAAAAACCCTTCAACCAAGTTCTTTGCATTCTTTACTTTTTTATCTTTATATTATGCAACCATGTGCAGTGTTTAAAAATTTATAAAAGACTTGAACTGCCCGCCAGTGTAGTACATACAATGCAATAAAATATCACTAAGTAATATTTAAATGTGGACTTACATCCCCAGCTTATGTCACTCATCACTAAATCATATAGGTCATCTTACCTAGATTTATCTAGTGCATGTATCTCATATAAAGTTGATTATTCAAGCCTTTGTTGTATGAACTGTATGGTTTGTTTTATATACCTGTTTTCATGAACTTTTTTTTCCTGAATTGTATGGCCTCCAATATATATGTATATGTTTTTGTTTTCAAACACCTTTATTGAATTATCATTTGTGACATAGGCAAACTTATATTTATAAAAAAACTCACATTTACAAACATTATACATCTCATATATCATATTTTGTATATTTTCTAGGACTATTTAAAATTATTCAGTGCCTCATACTCAGCAGGCTTGTCTCAAAATGGTCCATTTACATTAGTGTGTTGCCCAAAAAACAAAATGTGAATAAATAAGCAAATCCAGTGATTAGTGTGAGAAAAATATTGGGGCCTATTGATTTATGGGCTTGCCATGGTTATAAATCTTAACTGTTTATAGACCTGACATTTTGAAATGATTTTTATTTTCAAAAAATGAAAGACTTTTTTTAGGTTTCAGTCCTGTAAAATGAAATTTCAGGAGGTCCAGGTATAGGTATTCATGAATGGTTTGCATTGGAGATGGCAGGATTGTAGTTTGTAGGATCATAGGTTCATAGGTGTTTACTAGGCTAATGACCACAAGGGCCTTTTTAAGCCTAACCATGCACCCCAAATTTCTGACGAGTTTTGATACCCTTAATAAGTATAAGCATGGGCCTGGGAGATGAACCATTTTCAGGTTAGCTCTGTCCATTAGAGACATTGGTGCCAAACCAGGGATGAATTCCAAGTTACACTTGAATTGGATTAGGGAGGAATGCTGCTTCACATGGATGGGGATCCTGTTCCATAGATGGGGTAGTCTCTGCGATACACGCCTGTCTTTCCAGCAGGTCCTATTTATATCACAGGCAAGATTTAAGTCTTTAGAATGGGTAATTCTGGTACTGTTCATTTTTTGGATATGCAGGAAGTCCATCAGAGTGGGGTCTGACAATGCCCTGTATGCCAGCCATAGATCTCACCTGAAAAGCCTGTAGGAGACAGAATACAAGGATAGGGCCTTGAAGTGGTCTGCATAGGACATATTACTTATGCCCTGTATTCTTTTAGTGAGGAACCTCTGTGGATGTTCCAGTTGTTGGATATGCCTGGTTAGGTACATACCAAAGGGGGCATTGTACTCAACGATAGGCCTGATGAATGCCGAAAACAGTGGAACAATGACTTTCTTGGACTTAGATGCCATACCTTTGTTTATAAGTTGCGCAACATAGAATGATTTCCTCACCACTGTGATGATCAAAGGCTAGATTACTATCTATGTGTGTCCCTAAGTCTCTGACTACTGGGTCAACTCTAACAGGTGTGTTGTCAGAATGATAGTTACCAGGGGTGGATGACTTCCTAAAGGATACTATTATGCATTTCTTGGCCTTTAGTTTTAGTCCATTACTCTGACACCAGTTGTATGTCTGTGTCTGTGTCAGCCTCTCCTGGAGAACATTTGTGTCAGTGTGAGATTCAGTGACAGCTCCTAATTTGCAATCGTCTGTAAATTTAGTCAGCCAGAAACCACTGACATTGGCCTTGACTTCTGTGAAGTAAATGCCAAAAAGGAGCGGTCCAATGACTGACCCTGAGGGACTCCACTTGTGACTGGCCATCTTGCCACATGTCTTTAGTGGAGGAACTGCAATAATATCCTTAATTTTGTTTAGGGTCAAGTTTTCAATTTCATTTGGTGGTGTTCTTTTTTGTTTTTTTTTGAACCCACATTGCTGGAGAGTATCATAAATGCCTTCCAGAATAACATTGTGCTTTCTGCAGCTGTGTTAGTAGCAGTTCTGCTTTCTTCTTTGAATTCCTGGAAATGTTGGGAGAATCCTGCTTTCCAGGTATGTTAAGTTTGGACTCATTCTTTTAGTACCAAATGCTTCAGTCAGCCAAAGGCAATGTGTTCCTCTTCTGGGGTGGTTAGTAACTGATAGTACTGTTGGCCTAAATTAAATGCATCTGTTCATAGGCTGGTTAAAGTAGAATCTGGGATTGACAATACTCTGCTGGGGTACTTAGGGGTTTTCAGTGACCATTCCAGCATTACTGGGGAGTTACCACGTATGCTGCTTTTGAATAGCATACCCAAGTAAATTTTTCGGGAATTTTTTATTATGACATCTAATAGTATGTTAGTGTTTTTTTTTTTGTTTTTGTTTAAGGATTTGCTCTGTTGATTTGTTAAAATTTGATAAAGATTATTGAGGTATTATATTCACTACAAGTGGTGTTTTGAGTGACCCTTCCAATTGCAGTTAAAATCTTCTAACACTATTTTTCCCCACTGCCCAAATATAGTCCGGTTTCAATGTAGTCTTTGACTAGGTTTGGTGTTAAAGGAAATGAGATGTGAATTGCCTGTCAGGTACAATTTTGTATGAACTACCTAGTATGATTTGGCACATTAATTAATTAGTTAATTCAATGGTCTCTTTATTTGTTGCATTTGTTTACAAGGAAAGTCAGAATGGCCCTTTTCTCCTTTTCATTTCAGGCCCAAGAAGAAAAGCTCCACAGGATAGTAACATACGACACAGGAAACCAGTTACTGAGAGTCCTGGGATAGTGAGACTGATTGGCCAAAAATGTAGACTTGCATATACCAAGTCCAAAATTGCCTTTTCTCAAAATATAATGTTCTCAGATGGGAAAAAAGATGTTGGCTGTGGATCTGAGCCATAATATAATATGACTGGCTATAGATATACTTTAAATTATGTTCTGTACTTAGTACTGGTTATTGTGGCATTTACTGAAGGACATTTTCTAATCATAATTAAGATACCGCCACCTATGCAGTTTCCTGTCAAAGTAATAGTAATATTGTTGACTTAAGTATGGAGATGGTCACTATTCTTTTAACCATGATTCACAGATTTTCTTTTTTATGATTCTCAGATTTTTAAGTATGGGAAGTCAATGTTGTATAGTTCAGGCTTCTAGTAAATTCCACATGTTAATGCTATTCATATAATTTAACTTGCTCTAATATTTGTTTTACTTGGAATGGTTGATGCGCTGCATGTGGTTTGATGTGGGCAAGAATTACTTTTATTGTCTGTTGTGTGGAATAGTAATTGTATAGTTAGGAAGAGGGGTAATAAAAGGGAATTTTTTTATAGTCATTGATTTTATTTTGTTTTTGATTGATTGCATTGCAACATTAGATTTTTTTTTCTCAAGCAGAAGTAAACCCAGATCACTTTTAATTTATGCATTCGTTTTTGAGCAGGTGGGTGGGCTGAATCATTTAAACCCCTTTTTCAGCAACTTGGTTACAAAAAGTAGAAAACAGTAAGCCTTGCATTTACAGTACACTCAAGGCTTATCTGATCAAGATAAATTAGGTACAGTGCAATGTACAGACAAGAATACATTTACAGTGACTTGTCTACAAAGTAATGCTGCAGTTAGTTTAGTAACTACGTACAAGAGCTAGCAATCAGAGGCCCTTCAGAAGGATGAAGGAACAATGCTATTAAATGACTAAGCAGTGGTGAAATAATTGTTACTCTCACACAACCAGTGCACTGCATTTGAGCGCATTAAGACTTTCTGAGAAAAGCTAAAAATAATGAGAGTGATTGCAGAGCCCTAATGTTGAAAATAAGTGTTTCATGTTTTTCGTGTATAAATGGAAAAAGCTTTGCTCTCATTATGGAGTAAATGGTTTGGTTTTGTGATAGAAAGTCAGCAGAAGACTGGTGGTTCCTAAAGATGAAGACATTTTTAGTGATGAACTGTTACACAGTGTTAATTATTTTATTTACAGGTGCACAAATATGACAGGATGCTCAAAATGTAATGGGAAGCCAGACCTATTTTAAGGCATGTGGTGCCTCTGTCTGGGAGACTGAACAACTGACCTGCACATTTTTGTAATTACTCTTGCAGATTATTCTGGATGCAGTCTAAGTAAATCAGCAGAGTTAGGGCATATTCAAAAAAATATTGTCTTTGTCTATTTCAAGCCTTAGATGTTGAGAATACAGCCACTAGCACACAAATGTTGGCTCAGACAATGAAAGACTTTTTTTTTTTAAGTTTGTTTAATTGTACAGCTGTGACAAAGAACATAGCTTTTGTTTTGTAACATTCACATTAAGCAGATTCCATAAGTAATTTAAAAATGCTATATTGGCATTAACGCATTTCAGGACTTACAATATGCCTTTTGCAGTCCACTTTAGTTTTCAGAGTCAAGGGACTTGCATTTATGGGGTCATCCCCTTCAGAAAGGAAGCCATCATACTAGATGAAGAGTGGAGCTCAGAAGTTAACCAAGGGGCAGGCGGCTGCCTGATCCTTCTGGTGATAGGCAGAAAAGTTTATTTCTGAGGGATGGAGGATTTTAAGAAAATACTGTAGTACTTGTTGCTGTCCATGTGTGACAGAAATAGTTCCTTAGTCATGTTAATCAGTTCCTTCTGAATGAATCAGTGATAGTTTTAATGAAACTCCTGACCAAAATGTCACTTCCTGGGAGATTTGTTCTCCTGGCAGAAAATATAGCAATCACAAGGCTGTGCTCAATGAAGATTAGAGACAGTACTATGCCCTTTTTAACTATAGTGTTTTATTTGTACTTATTTTATACAAGTGAATGTATTTATATGCAGTACATGGAGTGACATGATTATGCTCTGAAAACATGGAGAAAAGATAATCTTGTTAAGCAATCTTCTGACATAAGAAATGTGCTTCAAGTTTTGGTCATTTACCTTTCAGCGTTGGCATTCCTTGTCTCACATTAGAGCATAAACAAAATTCACCACAGAACACTACTGGAAAGCTGAAACAGCTTTAAAAGCTGCAACACACTTCATCCTGCCTCACTTCCTGTTTGTGTGCTGCAGTGCAAAGCATTTTACAGCATTTGAGACTGTTACAGGATCACAGATATGTTGTGATCTGGCCCCTGCCTGTGAGGTAGTAGTAAATGTGTTGCAGCTTTCAAAAACACAAAACACTTCATCCTACAGATTTTTCTTCAGTTTATCATAAAATTTATTGGAACAGCTAAAGCTCTGCATAATACAAATACATGAAAAGTTGTGTGGCATCACTAAGTCTTTTGCAGCTTTCATAGCTGCAAAGCAGTTAGTGCTTCTACATTTCTTTCTCTGAGAGTATGTGGAACTGTAATACAAAGAAGTATGATTGGGTCTGTCTGGTAATAACCAAGTAGTCATATATTCTCAGAATGGATGTCAGGATTCACAACTTGAGCTCTGCTTTACTCAGTTCATGATGCACATTTCTAAACATTCATTTCTTGAACATGTGATGACTTGGTGATGACTAAAGAGCCAATTATAATCCTCAGTGATGCGTATTGCACTCCTTTAGGCTATGAATACTGAATTAAGACATTTTTATTTATTTATATTTGCTTTCCAGGGTAGAGCACTGATCTCCATGGACCCTTAAGTGACTCTCTTGGAGTCACACAGTTAAGGCAGTGGGGGCTGAGGGAATCAAACCTTGCACCCCTGGACCACAGGAAACTGCTCATTATCAGCTCCTTAGTCCTTTAAGACAAAAGTCAGACCTTCAAACTATTCTTTAATTCTGTTCTTTAATGTACATTATTTTTTGTACTTTTAAATTACTTGCTCATATTCAGGCACATTTATATTTCTACAGTCAGCTTTTTGTTCCTGGGCCATATTCTTTGTTTATGTCCTTATTTAAGCATTTGACAGTCTGTGTCTTGAGACAGATTTCTTGGAGGATTTGACAACTCACAAAGTTTACTCTCCGTACTAATCTGTAAGAATGCACTTTAGATAGAAGTTTTATAGGAACTTGCACAAAATAACTGCAGAACAAATATTTATATTTTCTAGTAGAAGCTCAGTGATTGCATTTGTATGCTATCAAAGTTATCATAAGCCCTTCTTCTTCTTCCGGCTTTTCCCGGTTAGGGGTCACCACAGCGGATCACCTGTCCTCTCATGATTGGCAGTGGAGTTTTTACGGTGTCGAGTTGCCAGCCCGGCACCCAACCTTCCACTGAAGGCACACACACGCACACCTAGGGCCAATTTGGAGTGTCCAATCCACCTACAGCATGTCTTTGGGATGTGGGAGGAAACCGGAGCACCCAGAGGAAACCCATGTGACCACAGGGAGGACATGCAGACTCCGCACAGAAGGCACCCCAGCCGAGGATCGAACCGGAGAACCTCTTGCTGTGAGGCAACAATGTTAACCACTGCACCACCGTGGCTGCCCTATCATAACCCCTTCTACCGAAAGTAAAAGACATTTGTTGATCCATTTGCTGTGTGAAGCCACAGGTTTATGAATTCTTGTAAAGCAGATAACTTTATAGCCATGTAAATACTAATATTGTCTCAGCTAGGTGGTACTGTGTGACTCTTTCATTTCTAAATTTAAATTGTTTGGGAGTCCGTTTTTAGTTTGCTATTTCCCATCCAGCTAACATTCTCTGTCAGTTCCTTCACATTGGAGTCTGTCAGTAAAAATCCAACTGTTTTCCATATACTGACTTTTTTAATGTTATTATTTTATAATGTATTATATTTTATTTTTTTCCATCTGATTTCCGTCAGAGTTCAGCAACCTTCCCACACTTAGCTCTACCGCTTTTCACTACACCTATGCTCCTGACCCCCCCCATATCATTCTATTTCAAGCACATAAAAAAATAAAGAAATACAGACTTTCTTCACGTGACTGAAATTTCACATCCCACAGGCACAGGAGTTCTCCCCCCAATTCAGTTGTCATTGCAGAGAATACATTATTGCACCACTCTGACATATATATATATATATATATATATATATATATATATATATATATATATATATAAAACCTTTGAGTAACATAAAACACTGTGTCGGGGATATAGAATGTAGCAACAGTTAACCCCCCTTCCCAAAGCAAATTGATCTCTACAATCTCTCTCTCATTCTATTTAATAGCCATCCTACCTACACTAGTTACAATCTTAGAAACTGATATATATTCCCAGATTACATTCCACAACACCAGTTATAACCTCTTCTCATCCAGACAACATGGATTCTGATGAGGTTTCAGCATGCTAACAGCTGTGTGGATCTTCAGACCAAATTCTCTTAGGAATGGACAAAGGGGAACTTATTGTGCTGTATTTATCGATCTGATTAAAGCTTTTGATCTAGCAGATTACACCTTACTAAGCTACTTATTTGACACGTGTTAGTCCAGTTGCACTACCCAGGTAGTACAACTATTTGTCTGTCACTTTTGTGTAGACGTCAATATCGTCCTCCTAGCCTCTAGCCAAAGTCAAACAAGTAGTACCACAAGGCTCTATCCCTGCTCCCTCCACTTCACCACACCTAATTTCTTTACACTGATGACATAACCCAGTTCCAATCTAACATATCCTTAACAATACCTCAGAAAGAAGTACAGGCAGATGTTCTCATGCATCAGTTGGATTAACAATAAAAAAATTAGAATATTGTCCTAATTTAAATACCTGGAAAGTTGCCTAGACTCAACCCTCAACTTCAAACTACACATAAAAAACATTAGAAAAAAAAAAGATTAACTCCTAATTCTTTAGGCCAACAAACTTTCCCCCTTTCATTGCAAAATGTCAGGAATAGCAATAGGCAGACACAATTAGCGCATGAAGAATGTAGACTCACAGTAATATCATGTGCTCAAAAAGAAACTCCACAATGATTAAGACAATCACTAACAAAAATCTGCAGGTTCATCATATACTCCCCAAAACAAACACTGCTGCTCAACACTGCAAAAAGCAAAATGCCTCCCATTCAAGCAAATATTTGAACTTCTATGCATCCACACAATTTCCTTTTTGGCAGACAAACTGGTAAAAGAACCCTCTTCCTGCAGCCTCAAAAATCAAAGTCACTCAAAGTACAACCTTACAGGTTTCTGAAACTAAAGTATAATGCTAAGAGCATTGTTTCTCATTACTGGGCCCTGAAGTATAGGAATCTATGTACCGCTGCCAATTTCAAAGAAATATATTCGTCCCCAGAATTCCACGCACAACTAAAACATTATTTCACGGTAATGCTTCATTCAAATGCCTCCACCCTGGAAACATTGCTTAGTCCCATCAGTCTGCCTCCTTTCAAGCTTGTATATTACTTGCAAATACAGCTTATTCAAGAATTACTTTGCACTTTACATAGCTGTAGATATGTAAAGTACAGAAAGTGTTCCTGAACCATCTATAACCTGTCTGGCTTTTTAGGGGACAAAAGCTGAGGCATGTTGCACTGAAGCATTACTAAAAATATCTTCAAATATCTCTATCGCAGTGGGAATCATTGAGGGCTTTGACTTGTTTGGTGGTTCACCTATGCTCAGCTGACCCACCAGATTGAACCACACTTCACTGATGTTGTTTTTTTTTTAAATATTAAATACAATTCAAAACCCTACAAAAAGAAAATCCCTCTGCACCATTCTAATTGACCTCCCTCCAATTATCCCTTACTCACAGAATGCTAAATCCATGACTACACAACATTGGGCAAAAGTGAAAAATCACACAGCAGTGTGCTGTTAGCTCATGCAATACAAATCAATACAACTTTGACAAACAGATTAACAGGAGTTAACTAAAGGTTGCTTACTGTAGCTACATTCATCAGAAAGTATGTCACTGTTTGATGCTTCACAGCTCAGTATATCTTTTCTTCATAGGTGACAGCTCCACAATTCCTCCTTTAATGTTCTTTCATGGGTCAAATGTACTCCAAATTTAACATCTTCAAGTAGAGACCCCAAAGGCAGGGTTGTACTTACTATTTGTGTGATAGCCTGGGGTGTGTATCTGGTCTGTACAGGCCAGATCTGTCTCTTCCCATTCAACATCTGATGAATAAACAGAGCAAGGAAAAATTTAACTCTTTCTTTCCTCTTCCAGTCTGGAGGTAGAAGTTCTCAAGGAGGTGGAGAGTAAACTGCAGCATTCTAGAATACTACAGAGTAGTTCTCGAAGAATTTCTTCATGATTAAAAATAGCTGGTAATCCCTTGGGAACTCATGTACCTGGTCAACTGAATGACCCTGGAATTCCAATCATCCAGAAGGTTTTCCTAATAATTACAGGATGGTCTGGAGCCATCCTGTAGACTAATGCCCTATCAATTATCTGAGTTGCAAAGGTTACCAGTTGTGATACAGACCTTTGAAGATATTTTTAGTAATTCTTCAAGGCAACATGGCTCAGCTTCTGGCCCCTACAAGACAGACAGGTCAGAGATGGTTCAGGAACACTTGCAGCATTCATATAAAAGTCTGTCAAATGCAGATGCAATTTTCATAATGTCATTTTAGGGATACAAGGCAGTATCAGGCCATATTCCACCAACAATGAAAGCAAAGGGATGAACAATTTTTGATTCAAGAGTCCACTTGAAATTGACCATTGTTTAGTGCATAAATAAAATCTAAATTGAAATTCCTTTGTGTACATAACTGCTAGGGGAAGTGAACTATGTAAACTGAAAGACGTCTTCATGAATTCTTTACATCACACACTATTTTTTATCCCAACTTTCCTGATATTTTTGTTAAAACTTCTTTACTGAACATATATAATTTGAAATCAGAATGACTGTCCATGTGCAGTGATTGAGGGGAGGGTCATGTCACCATGGCCACCTGAGTGTGCACAAGCTTTATCCAGAATTTTGAGTTGCAGGGAAGTTCTGCCTGATTATTATCAGAGCATTTGTAAACTTGCTAGCTTACCTAATAATGTTGTCCTGAGAGGAGAACACCAGGACTGCATAAACATGGAAATGGAGGGGGGTGTCCTTGTCTCCCATGCATACTTGGTCAATTGAAACACAGTCTTTCAGCTAAATAATTACTGCAGAGATAATCAATAATGCACTCATCTTCCAGTGTGCCAGTCATGGGGAGTAATTCTAGATTTGCAAAGCAAGGTAGCATTTAAAGACAGCAAATCATTGATCAGATTAATGTAGGTTAATACAGCTTATTAATGTTGGTGTTTCAAGAAACATTTTTGTATTAAGATAAATAAGATACAATAGGGTGTACCATTTCTGCTCGGATTGCTGTCCAGTTTTAAGATGTAAAGATGCACTTCAAACACTAAACAGTTAAAAGATTAACTACCACCTAACCCTTTTTCAGTGCAGTTTGTATACTTAGATGACTCAGTATTTAATAATCATATAACAGTGACTATTGAGAGCTACTTGCCTGACTTGGCAAAGCAGCTATACAGAAATGGACAAAAACTCCAATAAGTTGCAAGTAAAAATAATCTTTAAAATATTTATCTGAACAGGATCAGCACTCTGGAGTTGTTTAAATTGTCCAATCAAGTGGTTATTGCAGATGAAAAGAGTTAAAAGTACAGACAATAGAGTATATGGACTTTAAAAAAAAGATCTCCATGGCTACTAGCATGCAGGTCTATATATTTATATTTCTGTTCATTATGAGCCTGGGTCTCTAGAAAAACAATTTAAGTCTAAAAAAATCTGCCTAAGTTAAATATTTTCAGCCTTGTAAGTTATTTTGATTTCTTATCACAAACCCATTTAAAGATAGAAACAGACACTCAAATATTTTGTGACTGACCAGTCGAAATGCATTTATTCATAAATTTATCCTTGGGAGAACAGTTGTTGAGAAGTGTTTGACAGTACTATTTCAGACATCATGACTTCAGCATTATGAGGGCCATCTTGCTATTCAGGAAAACTGATGTGCAATTTCTGGTTTCATTGCTTGGCTGACAGCTTTACAGTGATTTATAAAACATTTAGTGAATGTCAGAATAGTGGCTACATACACTGCCTTGGATTTAGCTGCACTGCCCAAGTAAAAGTTTATTGGAGTCAGCCTGGATATAAAGCAGCACATAAAATATTTATTTGCTGTCGAGAACATGATATAATGGCGTTAAGAAATTCCAGAAAAAAAATCCAGTGGCAGGTACTGTTAGCATTATGTTAACCATCTAGAATGTGTTAGATCAAAGAAGAGACTATTTTTTGTTAGTTTTGCTTGTTTAGGGACTGCAGATTGGAGGAAAGGCCCTCAGGACTTAAAGTCTGTACTAAGGCTGCCTGCTGCCAAGTAAGATTATATGGCTTATTGCAGGCCACTTCTGCCAGATTGGCTGTTAACCACTTCTTTGCACACAATAAAAACAGTGTCTACAGAAAAGTATTTTTTCCTCCAGTATATGGTACATAGTCCATTTGTGAGTCAAAGAGCTTGTGTGCGACATTATTTTCATCAAGCCTAAAAATGAGAAGCAATGTGTACTCTCCAAATTGTCTGAGACAGGGATGCAAACTGAGTTCAGAATGGCTTACATAAGGAGAAGCAAGACTACTCCAGACAACCCACTACCTCACAGTGCTGTCAGTTAAAACAGTTCCTCTGGACAACTGAACTGTGCAGCAGAGAAGCAGTCTGTTTTCCTGATGATTCATTTTATTTGCAAGGAGATATATTTGTTCTTGAAGGCCTGCTGGCTAATGGACCTATCAGAACTTCATTTTGCTTGGATATCTTAGTGTTCAGTATGCTTTTCCTCCTGTTTCTATACCAAAGAGTCTGGATAGTTGTGTAAACATTATGTATGCTTTCTCAGCTGTGCCTGTTTTGAAGAGGAATCAGTTATAGTTTTTGCAGAGGGGAAACTGTGCACCTGTTTAAGCTGATTTAACATGACAACTGCTCTTCAAAAACATTAGTTAATGATTTCTTTCAGGATCACAAGGCCTGGGAGGTGTCCCCAAAGATATATATATATATATATATATATATATATATATATATATATATATATATATATATATATATGTGTGTGTGTGTGTGTGTGTGTGTGTGTGTGTGTGTAAAAGGTGGTTCAGATAGAGAGGAAAGTATGTCACACTCAATGATTTTAGAAATTCTGTCCATGTGAAAGTTCTAGAATTAGCACAGAAAAATACATTTTGATGGCAAATGAGGACTGCTTGGCCCACATATTATAACCTGCTTGTCAGATGAGTCTGAGATCCTAGTCGGTTATTCATCCCCGCCATGTGCGTGTTCTTGAGCGCACACCCGCACCATACAAATTTGTCCTTTGTCATTCCCCATTTCTGATTTCCTTTACTGCTTTCATACTGCTGCCCTTTTTGGTATATCATTCCAGTTATCCACTACCATTTCTGTAAAATAATACTTCCTCTCACCTTGCATGTGCTATCCACCCAGCACCTACATTTTGTATTGCCTTGTCTTTTTAGGTTTGTTTTTAGAAGATGGCTTCTCCTGTTAATGTACATATTTTTGTAATGCCCCTGTATCTGCTATTTGCTGGTGGTATTTACAAGTTTTTGTCATATTCCCTTTCTTTCCTTTCATGTCTCCTTATCTAATTTTAGTGTAGCTTGCATGGCGTATGTATTGTTTTCTTCTGAGCTTATCTGTGTCCTTCAGATGCCGTCATTTTCAAGCCTGTACACAGTGTTCCAGATGTTGTCTATATTAAATGATGAGCTGGCTTCTGAAGTGATACACCTGCCTGTGTATCTCAATATTCCTCTAGCTTTGTCACACTGTTTGCTTACCTTCACCTCTCATGTCAAAACTACCCCTAGGTGGTTGTCCTTATTTGTCACTGCTACTGCTTTTGGCTTTTACTTCCTAGATATATGATTTTACTATTTTTGCATTGATGATGCACTGTTATTAGGTATTCAAAAAATCTTATTAAATGTTTCCTAATGGTTTCTACACATTGTAGAGCATATAAAGCTTGTTATGCAGCAATGCATCATCAGAAGAAGACAAGCTTAGCCGTATCAGTCATCAAGGCATTTTGGAATGGACTGGTCTCACTAGTCCTTTGTGGTTGTTAAAAATGTGGTTGATGGTCTCACTCCTGATTCTTGGCTTTTAATAGACAGCTGTGTATGGCCCCACTACTAACTCCTGGTTATCAGACAGCTTTTTATGTTAAAATAGAAGATAACTTTTTTTTTTAAGTGCAGAGTACACATGGTAGAATCTTAGTAGATAATTAGATGCTCTTTCATATGCCCAAGTTATTTTCTGGACAGACTCTCTGTGTTCGGCTAAACAAAAATTGCATTATATGTAACATGGAAATTTTGAAGAGCCAAAGTAAAATGGAGCTGCAGCTTTACCTGTAAATAAATAGCTTGAAAGTATGCACCAAAACTTCTAGAGCCAAACATACAGGCATGTGTGGGTTGCCTGTTGAAAGCTCCAAGACAGTAACTGCAATCTTTGGAATTGCCAAAAGTGCAAAGAGGGAAAATTGTACAAACTCCAAGCCTGCAGTATGTCACATTGTTCCTCCTGCTCTGAGGTTCATTAGTTCCAGAGTTAGCAAACATATGTACCGGGGGTATGGGAGGCAAGGCCTGTATGTAAGGGCATGGGTGATGAAGCCCACTCTATAGACACTTAGAAGTGTAAGGACTTGTATTATTAAGGCCTCGCACATCCTGTTGAAGATCCCACGTGTAAGGAAGCATCAGCATGCTATAATTCATGAAGTTTTAGATAAAAGCCTATGAGCCATTTATATAATATGTAAACTTTAATAGCGGATAATCCCAAACAGTAAACATTTATACACATCCTATATATAAAGGTTATAATAAATGGCACTGTCAGCGCTACTAGTACAGTAAATATTATGGTTTTAACTTCTATGTAGTTATAATAATGGCTATCATTAATTCATTTACACTGTTTGAAGAGTCCTTGTTTAGTGCTGGCATCAGTTATAATCTTACACTTTATCCTGTAAGACACGTTTCTTCACATTCTGGTAAAGGGAGCTCCTTCACCTAAAGCATAACATTGCTGCTCGAGTAAATTGTAATTGCTGCAATAATTTATATATTTTAATTCACAATACTATCCCATGTCCAACAGAAAAATATCAGTTTCTCTAAGAAATTCTGTAGGTGCTATGGATAGCATCTCAGGTAATCAATTTGGGTTTGAGGTTTATTTGGTGACTTTACCTTTATATGACTGTTGTCTGTCTGTGTCTGCAGGTCATCCTAAGTGAAATCCTCTGTCCCTGCAGAGTACATCCTAGTCTTACTATCTACGTGCTAGTGATACACAACGTCCTTTATATTGCGGTATTCCACCATCCTTCCTAGCTGCTTTGCCACACTGTTTGCTTAGCTGTCAATCTAATAAGACTATCTTCCAGGTGGTTATCCTCGCTGTCACTTCTAATTGAAATACAGTTACTATTACATCTCTGTAAAGGAAACTGGAAAGTGATAAGCAAGAAACAAAGAACTTAATAAGGGAAAAGCAGATACATTTTGCAGAAATATAATTTATTTACTGGATGTTGCTGTTTAGCATGAGAATCCTGCATCAAGTTATCTCCAGAGGCAGTAGATGTGAATTCACGATTCAAAAATAATACCTGTAGCTTTTAGATACAGGAAATTAAATGGAGAGCATTGGAGTCATTGTCAAAAAAAATCTAAGCCAACCAAGTAGTTTGATAGCCTGGTTACAGCTGTGAAACAATGCAAACTTAGTATTTGTTTGTAGCAACAAAATCTGAACAGATAGATTCAGAAAGAGAATTATTTACTTCAGATTGTCGAAGAGCTTGTTTCAATAATGCACAGTGTTAGATAATTTTCTTTACTAGATATATATAATATGGCTTTTTAATATAATCTTAGAATAGAGTTTTGAATTAGTATCTGTATCCATTTCATTTAATTATAATAGTGTTTTTTACTAAAGAAAAGTCTATTGAGAATATACAAATTTAATTATGGGTGTTACCACTAACAGGATTGTTACCATGTAGCAGCCAGTACGAAGTCACTGCAGTTACGTTTTCAAATAAAATTATACAACCACAATGCATTCACAAATGAGGCAAGTTGAATTAAAGTGGTCAATATTAAAAAAATCATAAAACTCAATTTATTATTAAAAAACAGCAGCACATGCCCAACTCACCTTACCTGTTATGCTCTATCTCCATATTCAGGATAAGTTTAATTAATGGCTCAGATGGTGGAAGAGCCAAGTAGGGAGGATGAGAGTGAGAAGAGGATGTGAGGTCACCCATCCTGAGAAAAGTGAGCGAGTTTGGTTTCTCACTTAGGCACTACCTTGAGGAAGGACAAGGTTTTGCACTCAGAGCTTGACCTGCTTGAGCATGTGCTGCCATTGTGTGAGTCACAAACTAGAGAAGTCAATCTATGGAGACATACCTCCCATGGCAGAAAGTATGTAGTACAGTTCAGAGACCTCTGCACGGGGTGGGGGGCTCCATAGGTGGAGGTAGACTACTCTACAGGGTCATCAGGCTAGGCAGCTCCCTACAACTTGACTCTTACTACAGGGGAGCCAAGGGCCTAGTTAGTCTGCCCAAACAGAAATAATGGGTTTGAGGGTAATTATATAATGCCAGAGATTTCTGGCTCTCACCCAGTGGGGCAAATAGGATTTCTGGGTACAAGAAAGGTAGCCATTAGGCAGAGTTCTGCAAAAGTGTAAGAAAAGATAAATATGTTTTTTGTTTCTGCTAACAAACAATGAAAACAATAGCTTTTATATTCACACTCAGTACCAAAATTAAACCAATTAGTCACTTGCAAGACAAAAAAGGAAATTTAAATCTGTAACTGATGCTTTAATTCTTGAAACAGGCTTCAAACTAATAATCTCATTCAGAACTGAACTTCCACTGACATTCAAAATGAATTGCCATTTGTTTTCTCTAAAGTCCAGTTCACTATTGAAGTCTGAATGCCTCTTGTCGTAAATATTTTTTTATCCATGACCATAAACTAGATTATCATGAAGCTGTTTCACACAGCAGAGGTGTAATGCATTCTCTAACTCATCTTGTTTCATAACTGTCAGATGTTAAATTACTGCATTGCGTAAGTTCTTGTATATTTTCCCAGTAAAATGCTAGACAGTTTCACATGATCTGGTTTGTCCTCTTTAACCCATAGGACTGAAACTATCGGTTTTCAATCACTTCAGAATTGAGAAACCATTCCAATGCTTTTCTTCTTTCTTTACCCATAATGCCTTGCAAAACAACATTTTCTTCATATCTTCTGTGCTGTTTGTTGAGCTTGCCCAGGCTATAGATATATATATATATATATATATATATATATATATTTTTTTTTATTGTTGTTGTTGTCTAGTGTGTCCGTTTTTAGTTACGTGCTTTCCAGAGATTCTGCACTTGATTATTTAATGATTCTGTCATTTCTTCATGTTTTATTTGATGCTGACTCATTTTTTCTCATTGTTTAGCAGTTGTAAGAGCTCAGAAGTTTTGCTTCCGTCTCCATTTAGACCACAGTTTGTTTTTTTCCATGGTATTAATATTGATACTTTTCTCATTTTTGTTGTGAGACAATTTGTTTTCTTATCCTTTATCAGATATAAAAGTTGCAGAAGTTATCTCTCCCTCCCCATGTATTCTGCATTCTTCTTTGCATGCCCAATACCTGTCTCTGCTGTAATTGTTAGCAGACCTCTCAACTGTCCAGCTTTTCACAGAATGCCCAGATTTTTGCCTCATATTTTTGGTCTATTCTTCATAAAATTTGTGTTTTTTCTGGATTTTTGTGGCAAATCAGTAAGGATTTAATTTACTAAATAATTTCAGGCATTTGAGTCTCTGGCTTCATATCCTTTAGAAAATGTATGATAATATAATACTTTTTATTCTAGCAGCCTTCTAAGTTTATAACAACAATATTTAAAATTTGCCCCTGTTTTTTGGGATTTGTCCCCCCATTATATTTGGCTTTGTCCAGATTTTTTGTGCTAAGAGGTTGAGCAGTATGATTGTTAGGGTGAAGTCCAACTGCTTCTACTGATTTTGTTTTTCATTCTTGTAGTGTTTAGTCTGTGATTTTTGGATTTTTCTTGGGTTGTGTTGCTGTTGTGCTTTAATAACTAGTTCTACTACAGTGGAAAAAGCCAGCAAGTTTTGAAAAGTGAGATGCATGCACTCACAAGATACCACCTAAAAAGGCATTTATTGTGTGTGCTAAAGAGCTCAGCATCTTATAGGTTCATAGGTTCATACTAGGCTATTTGCCCTAGGGCATTTATAAGCCTAGCCAGAGTGTATTTGGCTTTCGCCACCCATTTTAAATTAATTTTGCTATGCCCTTTTTCGAGGTTAGTATACTGTGCCTCTGTCTAACAGTGACACAGAAGTGATACCCGGGGTAAACCTATGACCCCCCCATCCACTCATCAAGATTCCTCTTGAAGAGAGTCAATGAGGGACTCTGCCTAACCTGGACTGGGATTTTATTCCAGAGTGAAGGGAGCCTCTGGGTTATGAATCTCTCCCTCCAGCATGTCCTATTTATTTCAGTGCTGAGGTTCAAGTCTCTGGAGCGCGTAGCTCAATGGGATTTGAATTTTCTGAGGTGCAGCATGTCCATTAATTCCGGGTTGGACATGGTTTTATACGTCAGGCACAGATCGACTCTGAGCAGGCGGTATGCCACTGAGTAGAGCTGCAGTTTCTTTAACCGGGCAGCTTATGGCATCTGTTTGAGCCCTTTGATCCTCTTGGTGAGGTACTTTTGGGGTCTTTCCAGTTGCTGCAGGTGTCTGGTAAGGTACATCCCAAAAGGGGCATTGTACTCAATTATGGGCCTGATGAGGGATGAGTAAAGAGGCACGATGACCTCCCCTGATCTAGATGTGAATCCTTTCATGATTAGTTGGGCTATATAAAATATTTTTCTAACCACTTTGGCCACGTGGTTGTCAAATGAGAGATTGCTATCAACTTGGGTCCCCAGGTCCCTAATTACTTCTTCCAGATTTAATGGATTACCACCTATGTGGTAATTTGTGGGCACTTTGTTTTTGCCAAAGGGGATGACTATACACTTTTTGGCATTTAGCTTGAGGCCATGGCTCTGGCACCAGTTGTCTGTTTCTATGAGGCCCTTTTGGAGGATGCTCGTGTCGGCTGGAGAGTCGATTATGGCGCCCAGTTTGCAGTCATCTGCGAACTTGGTCAGCCACAGTCCTTCTGTGTTGGCCTGTACCTCTGAGAAATATATACCGAACAAGAGAGGACCCAGGACTGAGCCTTGTGGGACGCCACTTGTAACTGGTTTGGAGTCTGACATGGCTCCAGCAATTCTAACCATGTGGGTTCTGTCCTTGAGCCAGTTTGCAACCCATCTAGTGACATAGGGGTTTATATTTAAGCTGATGTGCTTATTTATAATGCCCGAGTGGGGTATTGTATCGAAGGCTTTTGCGAGGTCCAGGTAGGCTGTGTGGACCACCTTCCCCTCGTCAATGGCCTTGGTGACTGTTTCAAAGAAATCAACCAGGTTTCAGAGGCAGGATCTGCCCTTAATGCCGAACTGGGTAGGATCCAGTGTCTGTAGGTCCCCAATATCTTTATTTATAAGGTCCATGATGATCCTTTTCCATAGCTTTGCAGACCAAGCTAGTCAGGCAATAGTTTCCAGGATCCGTTGAGGCACCACCTTTGTGGAGATGGACCACCGTTGCTGTACGCCACTCTTTGGGTACATATCCTATAGTAAGGCTGAGATTGAACAGTAGTTTTATGTTTGGGTTTAGCTCTTCTTGGAGTTCATGTAGGACGCAGCCTGGGACACCATCTAGTCCCATTGAAGCTAAATGTTATATTTGCAGGACATTTTTCCATAGAACATTGAGTAACCACAGAAGAAGGCTTATTCCAAAAGGACTGTTGCCAAAAGGGGGTTTAGAGAAGCCAAATATGCCCACCTGTCAGGGCTCAAAGGAGTCTACCTCTCAAACTCATAAATCCAAGACCAGGAATAAGAATAGGTCTGACAAGAAGAGAGATGCACTTTTGTCAGGGAATCGTCTCCTCTTCTCTAATGTGCCCAGGCAGGATAAAGGTTAGTCTATGTCTGATTCAGGTGTTGCTAAACTGGTGGTATGTCTAGTGGAATACTCTCACTCTCTAGATGTATCAGGACAGACAATGTTTCTTCTCTTCCTTAGGTGGGCCTTTCCAGAGCTCTCTCAAGACCCTTCTCTGCCAATTAATTTTGTTCTATCTCTTCCCCTTTGTGTGTCACTGGGGACATGGACTATGCAAAGCCCTCAAAGGTTGTGCTTCAGGGTAGGATGATATTGTTTTCTTTTAATACCCCTTAGGTTCCCAGATAGGTACAGATTGTGTTCCAGTGCCTATTTTTGTTACTACCAATTCATTAGCCCCTACAATGGCAAGTGACCCTTGAGGCTGGGAAGTATCCTTCAAACCTTGACTCCACTGCAAATGGACCCTCCTGTGGTGATGCTGCTTTTGCTGTTGATAGGTTCAACATCAGTGCCAGCACTCTTAGCACTGCTTTGCAGGTCAGACTGTTCACCTTTTGAGCCCTTGGTGCCAACAGCTTTAGTACTGGTGTTAATGTCAGGAGACCAGTTAATATTAAGTGCTGGGACGAGTTCATTGGTGTAGGGTTTTTTGGCACCATTACCAATGGAGTTCAGTACTGAGCCCACAGTGCTGATATTTTGTGTGCCATTGAGAATGTGAGTGTTATAGCTTTCACTACCTAAGCTTCCTCAGCACCCTTTACTACAAAATAAAACAAAATAACCTACTCACACCAACTCAGCATGATTTCCGCCCTGACCATAGCACATGCACAGCTTTAACATCCTTTACAGGTACCATTAACATTGCTAGAGAAACAGGAAACTATATATCTGCAGTATTCCTTGACCTATCTAAAGCCTTTTGACACTGTTTCTCACCCCTTACTCCTTGACACACTCTCTGACCTGGGTTTTCCTATACCACAATGCAGGGGTTCCAAAGCTACTTACTTGACCGGAAACAAGCAGTAGAATGGTCTGACAAATTTTCTCTCTATATCCATAACCCAACAGGCAGGAGCGGCCTTAGGTCGACTGGTGCCCTAGGCAAAAGGGCTCCACGGCGCCCCCCACCATGCCACCTGGTGCCCCCATCCTGGTCTACTTAGCCTAAGGCCAGCTATGCCAAAAGGAGTCCCACAAGTCTCCATTCTAGGCCCCATACTGTTTAATATATTCACAAACAACCTACATACTTTCTCAGCCCGTGGAGCTCTCATTCAATATGCAGACAATTCCACTATTATATGTACCTCCTGCACACTGAACTACTCTCCAGCACACAAAAAATCCTTCACTGCCATGGAAACCTGGCTTGCAAATGCTCAACTTTTCTTTCACCAAAAAAGCCACCTCTGACATTTATCAGTTCATCATATACTCAGCAGATAACACCATTATTGAAACAGTACAGCACACCAAACTGCTTGGAGTAATTATTGATAATAAATTGAAATTCGACCTCTACATCCAGCAGAATATTAAAAAAGAAATCATCAGAAATTAGGACTTCTGTACAGAAACAAACAGTTCTTAAGCCCCCCCAACCAAAATTACCCAGGCAAAAACTTTCCTGCTCCCCTCCCCACTCCGTGGAACTACTATCCTAACCAACCTACAAACCTCAGTTAAATCCAAATTGGAGCAGTTCTGTAACAAAGTGGCAAAGTTTGCCACCAAACGCTAACTACCATGCACATCTCTGTATATCACTACAACAACTTAACTGGCTTCACCTCCCCAACCACCTCAACTGTATCTTAACTACTAACTGTGCACAACTTAATCTACAAGTCTCTGCCTGCCCAACAACAGGCAACCTAGTTAAACTCCACCAACCTAACAGACTCCTAAGATCTGAGGACAAAATGCTACCAACAGTCTCAAAGCCCGTAAAATGACCCAGCCAGTGTCTGTACTCATACTCTGTCACAAACGCTACTAGATCAGTTACAAGCCTAGCAGTCATCAAAGCCTCCTTAAAACAACATCTAAATAACTCATGGCTGTGCACCTGCACAATTCCAGGTTAAACTCACTTCTACTTCATCTACTAAGCTCAACTCCCACCTTCTTCTTCTATGGTCATCTGGTTTCACTGTACTGTCACTGTTTCCTGGAATGCCCACTAATCTGTAATGTTAAACTGCATTATATCTTGTTTTCTACTCAAACTGATGACATGCTACTGTAAGATATTTGAGAACCATGATTATGATTGCACTGTTATACTACAGCATCATCTATACTGTTAAACTGAAATATTATTTGTTTTCTACTTTGAACTTATGACATGTTACTGAAAAATACTTGAGTGCCATGATTAATATTGTATTGTTATATTATGTCAGTATCTGGAGGTTTTCTCCTTGAGCTGAAAACAGGTTCTGTTGACCCAGTCAGACTATCCCGGTAAACAAATGTCAGATAAATAAATTTACACTTCTTCCATTCATTATGGATCCAGAGCTGCTTCTTCTATTCATTATGGATCCAGAGCTGCTTATGAGCCTTGCTGAACCAATGTGCCATCAAGACAGAGGATTAGAGGGAGGGGGTTAAGAGCAGAGGAGTATCAGAGAGTCTGAATACAGATATGCATCTCTAGGGAGGAAAGTGAGAAGTCCAATTGCTTCTACTGAAACAGAATGAGGTCATGCAAGAAGTAGCATATCAACTCCCCTCCATAGTCCAAAGTAAAGGTCACAGACTATGGAGATAAGTCAGATTTCCTAAGTTCCCCTAAAATGATGCCAGATTTAGGTAGATTTGCCAAAAGATTTAGGATAAAGGGGGGTGTCCCATGCTCCTTCTTGTCGTCAGAGTTGGCCTTGCAGACAGCCTTTTATTAGCTCTTCCTGAAACAAGTTGGTAGCTGTTGTTTCCAGACAAGTATGTAAGGAGCCCAATGTTGTGACAGTTTTGTCTAAGAGATTGGACATGATCTTCTGTCCTCTTAAAAGCTACTATTGTTGAATCTTGAATCCTCTATAGAGTCTGTTTTATTTTTTTATTGACATTTCTTTACCAGGAAAGTCTGAATGGGCAATGGTACCGGTTTTCAATGGTGGCCTGGGGAAAAAGCTCCAGTAAAGACAATATTAAGGCAATTCCAGTCATATGTAATATGTATAATTATAACAATGAAATAGTTATAGCTGCTATGGAAAAGACATACAAACAGAACAACACAGATGCTCTAGGACAAAAAAATAGAGAATGATTTACTGACAAAGACATTATAACATGAGATTAGCAAGATATATATAGGGTATGTTGAACAAGATGACCGAAGCTGTAGGAAAGGAGGGGGATGGAAAATACAGGTGGGTTAGGTTTGGAGATGGTAAAATATTGTGGTATGTGGATAAGACGTTATAGAAGATATAACAGAGAAACCAATAGAATAGTTTAGATACGGAAATAATAGATAGATTAAATTAACTAAACTCAACAGTGGAGATGAGTAATGAGCAGATGGTGCTCCGGTGGAGATGAGTGATATAAAATTGGATAAATGTTTACAAGAATAAATACAAGAATGTCTGCTCATCATGTTAATTAGAAGTTTTATAGTCTTTGCCTATGGAGTTAATGGATCAAACTGGAAGGATCAAACTGGAAGGTGTTTAGTCAGGTTTAGAGCAGGAACAAAGCCAGGATTCAGCTAGAAATTATTTTAGTGTAGATTTAAATGCAAGAAGGTTACATAAGCACCTCAGGGCAAGTGAGATTGACTCCCAGGATCTGGCAACACAGCTGGAGTACAGGGCATCTCCTGAAGATCTCTCAAGTTATAGGTGGAGAGAAGTCCCCCCCCCCCCCGTCCCCCCATGTGAACATAGTGGTCTTTTGGGATAGTAGTTGTGGAAAATATTGCTTAGTGCTGGATATTTTGAAGGTTGTCACTGTGGTGGCCCTGAAGAAGACTCCTATACCTCAGAGCCCAGTAGGCCATCAGCCAGTGAAGTAATCTAAGACACTTGATCACTTTGGGAAGAGATTTCATGCATCCTTGACTTTTTTTCCTTAATGTCACTTAGCTGCCTGCTGCATATGCTGAAATTCCAGTATAATATTGTTGTTGAAGTTTGCAAAACACTAGATAATGTCTCTGATGATGAACTCATCTATGCTTTAACTTAAGCAGCTACCCTATGGTTTTCAGTCTCACCATGTGGTTGATGCATATTGCGTAGAATGGTGCAGTGTGGGCTGTAGGCTGAACAGTTGGTGGACACCATCTTGCCTGTCATGAACTTCTCTATGATTTTTAAGGCATCTTTCCTTACCATCCCCTTTAATGGTGCTAATCTTTGCAGGCCTCCTGTTAAGGACAAGTTGAAGAACAGTGATGGTGGATGAAAGACTGTCAACACTTGGTATGAAATGTGAGGCAAATGCTACTTTTGAGTGCACAAAAGAATCTGTTATTTATGGCACAGGAATCGCCAATACCAACAGAGATTTCAGTAATCTGAAGGGAAAAAAAATGTATGGATATGGCAGTGGTTCCAAACCAGGGGTACCACTATCCCCATCAGCAACAGAATCTCTATGGCCTTGCTGAACGATCTCCCTCTGGATGCATTTTGGCATTTTTGGTGCTGCGATCTGTATGTTTGGATGGCCATTACATGCGACAGCTGGTTTCAGGATATAAATGTGCAGAGACTACAGAATCCTTTTCCTCTCCCTATCTCAACCAACCATGCTTTTTCCTCTGCCTGTCTCAACCAACCATGGTCCCTTCCTCAACATCCCACCTTGTCAGAAGACAGTGTAGAAGTTAGAAGTCTTAAACCTTGTATGAAAGATAGTCCTCCTCATGAGAGACTGCCAGACCAGACCAGACAGGATCTGGCTACTGCTCAAGATTCTTAACTAAGGATCTAAGCAGGCTAAATGAGTTTATCTCAAACCAAACTTTCACATTGTTCACTGGTCAGTCAGTTCTTCCTTGTTTGACAAGAGGATATTGGATGTGCTTTTAAAACTCCAAAATACCTACCTGCACATAAAAATCACCAAAGAGTCAAGGAGATTCCTATGCATTCAAGAAGGGGCCATTCACTTTCAGTTTTGGATTCTTCCATTCAGACTCATCTTGGTCCTATGGCATGGCCTTGGTTACAGAACATCAAGGTCTTTCTACACCTGAATAATGGACTTGTGGCTGTTCCAACTCTAAAGAAGCTGCTTCCTATAAGAAATGTTCCTTGTCCAGCTCTTTTACTCCTTAGGAATCGAAGTTTCAGATGTGGCTGTCCATAGGTTATTCATTGGACACTACTCTTTGTTGAGCAAGTCGTCCATCAGAGAAGATTCCCTCCATTGAGCGCATGGTATCTCTAGTCCTCTAGAGCATATCAGTGTTGGCAGTCACATGTATATGGTGGGTGCAATCTACTCCATTCCATTTGCAAGTTACGACATGAGAATACTCCAGTGGACCTTAAAGAGATGAAGTCAGTGCTCAGACTTTATGTCAAGTCACATTTGGCTCTACAGGGTCTGTTGGAAGTATTTCATTTGATCATTCCACTTTTCTCTGGGCACTCCCTTTCACATTCCCTCTCTTCTACTGATGGTCACCATGGATGCCTCAGCCTGTGGTGGAAAGTGTTATTAGCAGAAAGAGCAAGGTGAGTGGTCACAACACAAGTCCAGTCTACATATTAGTGTACCTGAGATGAGCAGACCTCTTCATCTCACCTTACAGGGATTCTAAAACGTCCTTTCTAGAGTTGCTATAACCATATTCTCTGGCAGTATGGCTCTAGTATAGTAGATCAGCAGTTGGGGAAACCTGTTTATACTCTTTATTACAAAAAGCATGGGGCAAACTCTGTCTTCATACCACATTCTGATAGTAAAACACATTCCTTGAGAAGCCAACTCCTTGGCAGACATGCTCATCAGGTGCTTCCCAATGCCAAGAGTGGCCCCTCAGTTGGTCGGTGGTGCCGACGTCTCATTGATGGGAGAAGCCTCACTGTGATCAATTTGCTTCTGCAACCAATGTAGTCCAGCAGTGGTCTCCACATCACCTCTGTGACCTCCACCAGTCCCACTGATCCCCACATTCTTAGAGAACACAACTGTATAACCCCTCCATCTTTTCTGACCTATTACAGCAAGCACTAGCAGCTTCAAATAACCTATAGTAATTTTTAGAGTATTGAAAGTAATGACTAATGAAGTACCCTTGTGCATTTTAGATACTAGATAGTTTTATCCACAATAAAGGCTATTATATCAAACACGAATACTGCAAATGAGCAGATGATTTTTCTCATTGTTGCTGTTGAACCCTTATATGTGAATATGCTCCAGCATGAGGGACAAGAAACGGAGATTATTTGTTGCTTTCTGCTAGGAGTTATATCAATGGTATGGGTTTATTATATGAATTAGTTTTGAAGAAAACTATTTTTGTATTTAAAATTTAATACTGTAAACAGATTTTTGGCAGAGTAGTGTCAGCAGTCATGACCGTAGCACTTCCAGTTGTTTTGTGGCATGCCAGGAAGGTAAGTTCATATATAAATCACATTTTTTGTAGATGTATTGTGTTTTGCCATTTTGTAGATGATGTTTTTTTTTTAATCTGATTTGGTTCTCTGTCCCAATTATGTTAAGTTTATTATGTATATTACTACCACATGTAATAGTTTACATTGTTTGTGCTAACTGGCTTATACTAGTGTTAAGAAAGAGATAGCTAATAATTTAGATGCAATTACACGTATTAAAAATGGTTAAAAGAATAAATTTTCACTGCAGTGAGTAGTCATTTAGCATTTATTTTGATAGTTTATGTCTGGACTTCATCTTAGAAGCTGCAGTGGTACAGCGGTAGCGTTGTTGCCTCACAGCAAGAGGTTCTCCTGTTCGATTCTTGGCTGGAGTGCTTTCTGTGTGAAGTCTGCATGTCCTCCCCGAGGTCGAATGGCCTTCGAAAGACATGCATGAATGGGCGTGCCTTCGCTGAAGGTTGGTCATCGGGCTGGCAACTCGGCACCATAAAAATCTATTGCCAATCATTAGCGGACTGGAGTTCTGCTGTGGCGACCCCTAACCGGGAAAAGCCGAAAAGACAAACAACAATGTCTGGACTTCATCTTGTGGCCTTCAGTTCGATTCCATCAATTTCTAGTTCCAAACTGTGAGACTCTCTTCAAGTGACTGAATCAAACAATACTTCCATGTTATTCTGTGTCTCCATTGAGCTTACCCAGTTAACAAATATAAATTAATAAGCATAAAAATATATTAAGGACAGTATACTGTTTGACAGTTTGCCAGAATTTGTTTCACTACAGAAAATAGTAATTTAAGCAATAAATCTACAGAGTTTTGCAATGACTTTTCAACACATATGTTATTGTAACAGTATGACAATGATTGTGTACAAAGAAATAAGTGTTGGTTGGTTAAGACTGTCACACAACGTGTATAATCAAGCTATTAATGTTGCTAAAAATATAATATTTTAATGGGCAGTAAAAGACTTAAGGAAAGTTTGCAACAAACCAAGCTTTCTTTATAAGACGGCACAAAATATTCAAAAATATTTAAAAAACTAGCACAGAAAAGAAAGGTGCATATGCGTAATTTTAGGTTATCTCACAGAAATGAAGGGTACATATTTATATAATAAGAGTAACATTTTATGTTAATTATCAGAATAAATTTTTGCATCCTGCTGTAAATAAAAAAATCACCTTTTGAGTACACTGGACTATACTTCCATAGGTATAGTTACACAGCAATGTGGAACACCTGCCCTGCATTTTAGTTTTGTATAACTGACCATAAACATGGGTATAGAGTACGGTAACATCTGTGAGCTTCAGAACCAGTCAGGTTAGAGAATATACTTGTTAAACACTCTGCAGTATCTAACAGCTTCAGATGTCATTTTATGGTAATGCATAAAAGTATTCCTGATAAGAGTCTTTTTGACTTAAAATGTGAACTGGAATTTATAGAATACAAATGCCAAGTCATTCTGAAATGCTGGTTAACTTCAAGTCTGAATGAGACATTTAATTTGAAACCTATTACAGGAAAAGCAGATTAGAGCATAAGCAATAGTTTCAAATCTACTCATTTTTTTTTCTTTCTTGTTACTTATTAAATGTTTAATTGAGGTACCGAGTGTGAATATAAAACATGCTATTTTCCAGTTTTTAATAGTCTGGAGAAGTCTTATGGAGATGAAAGCACTTACTGTTATGATGATGTTTTAATAATAAAATGAGATTTATAAATTTTATATTAACAGCTTTATTTTGTTAACTGCAGTGAAGCTGTCACTGAAAATATACTTCGTTTCTGTGTCTTCGTTGGAGGCCTGTTTGATTATACTTTACCAAGCAGTGTTACACCAGCCTCATAAACAGAGGTTTCCCTAATGAGGAAGGCTGTGCAGGTCCCACTGGCATGTACCCCCACAGCAGCACTATCACCTGTACTTAGTGGTTCAGTCTCACCACCACCTGTTTGTGAAGTAACATTGCCTTCAATGTAGACAGAATTGGAAGTGTATTGTCCCTCTCACCAACACACACATACGAGCCCAACATTAAGAAAATTAAAGTTCTTCTGTCTTACCCTGTCAGAGGTGATAAATAATGGTTTTCAGTAACTCTTGGGTTGAATATTCCTTTTCTCAGAAAGACTTCATCCTTTGTCAGTGTAGTCAAATTTGGATCACGGTGTTATCTCTTCAATGAAATTATTCCAAAAGAATGCAGAGAATGCAGCTGGTCTTCTGTCCATAAAGAAGACTGATCCAATTTTTCAAGGGGGTAGTGCAGAATATTCAGAAGACAGTTCCTTTGTAGTATAGCTGCTGCCCAGAGATCCACAAAACCTCCGCCCACAAAAGGGATTTCATGCACTCTCTGGATTGATTTGTAAAGAGGCCCCACTGTTCCTTCAATCCTTTAACAGTATGGTTAAATGACATATTAACAAATTATATTTAGTTTAAAGACATATTTCATCCAAGGCTCTATAAGGATACATGCATTGCCTCATAGCTAGATAGAATGGCAGCACATAACCCCCTTCACAACTTTCAGGGTAGTTTTCCTGTTTTTCTTTTTTTTTTTCTGAGAACAAATTGTAGATTTTTGTGCCCCATGTAGATCAGATAAGGACTTACCCAGTTTACCATTTTAGGATCAGATACAAAAGACTTAGGCAAAGGTTTGTGAAAATCTCAGTTGACTTTCAGTTTGTCAAAAGTTAAATTATCTACAAGGTATACTCTGCAAACCTCTATCTACCTGCTCTGGCTTCATGTTGCAAAGGGATGGAGCCCTGACTGTGGTGCAAGTGACTAAGGTTCCATTAGTGGCCCCAGCACTGGAGGAATCAAGTAAGGAAGGGGAGGACAGAAGAGGCATGGCATGCTTGCTTTTCACTGGGGTGTAGGTTGCAAGTAATTAGGGAGCACACAGGGAATTGTGATTTCCCTAGTGGAGACTGGGAAAATCACTTACCTTGCTTCAAGAAATGGGAGAGGGCTGCTTGCTAGCAATATTGGTCGCAGATGTGAGAGACGACCAGTGTGGATAGCTGCGTGAACCCCTTCATCCACTTAGCCAAGAACATGTATGAGGGTAGATAGGGTAAAAGGAAAAACCTCAAACCACTTGGGATGGCTGTCTGAATGATGGCCCCTCCTAGTCAATTTGTCACCCCAATGATGGGGAACAAATGGATCAACTGGTCAGAAGGGCACTGATGATATGCAGACAGTAGGGCCAAAATGTGCAAAAAAATCCTTCCACTTACTGCCTCCTCCTCCGCAACCTTTCCCACCCTTTAGTCTGCCTTGGGCTTTTGAAAATGTAGTTCTTTTAATGCAAAGACAGCAGCTTACATTTTGAGTACAGGTCTAGCTTTGCAATTCCTTGCTTTGCCTAAATCCTGTAATAGGCCTTCAGATGGGTAGCAGCTTAAGAAAATGTAGTAGATCCCATGGCACTTAACCAAAACAACAGTGGAAGTTTCCTGGTGCCATGGCCAAATTTCCCCTAGTCAGTAAGAATACTGCCTCAGATCACCCATAAAAAGAGGTTGGTTGGTAGACAGATAAATATGACAGTTTTTAAATGCTAAAGGAGAACTGCACCCCCAAAAGGAAAAAAAAGCATATATTTTTAGCAAATCTGGGACTTTTCTGCATTGCTAATGCCTCTGTATCAAAGTAAACGGTTACTGTTATTTTCTAATTTGTTGTACCCCAAAATGATCTGAAGGAGGCTGCCATGGCTAGTGTTGTTTTGTTATATAGTCGATGGCTTCACCTTCTGTATGCCATGTTAGAGGGACAGAAAGAAATCCTTTTGATGAGGGATCATTTACTGTAGTTTTCTCTCTCATCAGTTGACGACATTGTTGTGACTGCTTACTTGTCACTGTCAGCATTGATCTGCAGGTTTAATTACTTTGTTTCCTTTGATTTGTATTAGTCGCTGTCTCTGTTGCAGCAATTTAAGGAATGTTTGAATGACAGGCTTGAAAATGTAACTGAGTTAATTGTTCATTTCAAAGTAGCAACTGTAGCTCAGTGTTCAAGTGTTAGAAATCTGACCCCTGTGATTAATAGGTGTACTTGGGCTGAGACGGTTTGTGTTGCATTCACAGCTTTAAATCATACCTCTCGAGTGTACCTCATTACGAGGAACGTACCTCATTTGGGGTCTTAAAAAGTTCCTGTTCCTCAAAGTTCCACATTGAAAGGGTCTGACACACATTCTGTGTAAGAATTTTAATTGCTATCTGTGGTAAATAGAAATGGATCATGTTAATACATTAAAATATCTTTTTTATAAGTACAAACAGCATATTTTAATGATCCTGTTATCTTCCTAGTTGAAGTTGTTAGTAAGCCATTAATTAGTACGTGTTCCACATTTTGCCCATTTGTTCCACATTATGAGGGATGGTGCTCCTCATTTTGGGGGATGGAATGTTGAGAGCTATGCTTTAAATATTGTACCTAGAATCAAAGTCTTTAATGTTAATCTTCTTTCCACAACTCCAGAAGAAACATACACTTTTGCAGAAATTACAGTGTAGAAAAAATGCAAAATCATATACTGACAGAAAGCAAAAAGAGTTTAACAGATTTGCTTTTTTGTCATGGCACGTAATTTTATTACAGGGAGAGACATTTGCATCTGAAAACTAAGCTTCAAAGCCCTGCCTTTGTTCAGACTCCAGGCTACACTATTTATCTGAGGTGTGATGCTGGCAATCTGTAACTGATACGGCATATTTAAATGCCATTGTTTTCTTAATGGCTCTGTTGTTGGGATAAGTGACCTAACTTAATTACTGTGACACTCTTAGTAGCTGTTATGATGTAACAGATGAGGCAAATGCAGGAAAGAAAGGCAAACATAATTATTAAATTATGTTTTTTCTGTATGTGAAATGTTTAGTGTTGGATTACAGGGAAGGAAAAACACTTTTTTTGGAAAGAAAAACTTGACTTCTGGGTGGAGTTCTCCTTTAACAGTACAAGATTACCAAACTAAAATTTGTAAGGTTGCAACCTATCCATTTTTTTTTCCATACTATCCAGAAATTAAATCGATTGTCTGGTAGTCCAGAAAACACTGTACAAACTCCAGTATTCTGTTTAAAAAAGAAACAGACTATCAGCGTTTGTTAAATCTGCAGATTTACTATGCTTTTTACAAAAAAGCATAGCAAATCGGCAGAAAAAAGCATCTTTAACATGGAAAAGAAGGCATTCCTCCTTATTTGATGTGACGATGATGTCACAAAATAGGCAGAATATGGGTGGGGAAAGGCGAGATGGGTGGGTTGTGTGAGGTGCTAGGAGTGCGGCCTTGGTCCGGCTTTTGAAGGACTAGTTAACCAAGATGATGGGTTCCTTTATGGAACAATCTATGCAGTCAGAATACAAGGGAAATGGTAACTGTGTATGTTGCTAACAGCTCAGGGTGTTGTAGCACAGTACATCCCTAGGTGATTGGTTAACTATGTGTAGTTTTGTTTCACATTGGGATAGTTCCACAGCAACTGCTTTTCACAGAAAGATCACCATATTTGTGTCTGATAACAATTTTTTTTAACCAAAAATAATGAAAATAGTTATGTGTGTGCATATTGTGCATACTACTGCTGTTCTTGGCCCCTTTGGTTGATTTTGTTCACATCTCTTGTTTTTGTATATATAGTAACATATAGTCACAAATTCATGTGACTGTGTGGGAGGGGTTAAGTGGGACTACCATTACAGGTCTAAGATTTAATTTTGCCATATACATTCCAATGACATGTTTTTGGGTATATATATATATATATATATATATATATATATATATATATATATATATATATATATGGAGCTAGTTTTCTTTGAAAAATTTCATTATTTCAAAAAAAAAAAAGAAATACTCCTAAACATCCAGTGCACTCCCAGAAAAAAAAAGTGCAAAGTTGTAAAAACAAAAGCAAAAAAACTAAAAAACAAAAAAAAAAAAACTGTTTTGCCAGGGGCTAACCCCTGGAGCCCCTAACTCCTACACTGCTATATACTAACTCCGAGATTAAACTCACTGAACTGGTAGATTCCCCTTTCCTCCCTGTAGTGTAGTGTGTTTTACTTTGCAGTGTTTTCTGATGTTCTTTATTGTTTGTTCTGGTTTGTCACACTTGGGTAGGTGGTTCGAACACTTGTAGCGCTCAATTGATGCGAATACCACCAGAAAAACTGATGTCAGAACAGCAGCTGACAGGAGTTCTAAACTGAGCAACAAGAATCAGAGGTTTAGGGAGAGGACTGACCAAAGCAGATGCGAATGCCGTCTTGCCCGGGGCCATTTGAGATTGCAATTAGCACTAGTGCGATGGACCCATTACCTTTGTTTTGCTTTCTTTCCTACAAGGTGAAAGGCGCCTTCAGATAAGTTCCCCATTGGGGGGATCCTCTTTTCTTTCTTTAATGGAATAATTGTATTTCCATAATAACTGTTCCATTCCCTGAAAACTATTCCGCTTGCAGTTATTCCTTATTCCTTGTGTATATTGTGTCTTCCTATTGTATAACGAGCCTAATTTCGGTCTCTATGCTTCCTTTAACCTGCATACCGCATGCCGTGTCTGGCTAAATTTACAATATATTTAGGGTCTGGCTAACAAAGAGTAGGACAGGCTCTTCTGGTCTGACTGAGACCGATATATATAAGAAATGCAAGACAAGGCAGTCAGACCACGCAGAGGTTCTGTGTTAAATCTGCCAACTGGTGAATTTGCAGACGATCTGCACAGCAGTAGTCAGTGTGGCACTTTACGCGGCCCCTGCAATCTTACCATTTTTAGCTCTGCCGAGACCATTACAGACAGAGTCCATGCCCCACCAGCTTATTTTGTGGCTTCTGACGCTTCTTCTTTTCTACATGAGACCAGAACCTGACCGACTACCTTAGTTCAGACGTCTGCAGTTGCTAGGCCTCCTGGGTCCCTACGGATTGCTAGTAAACCTTCCAGCTGCAAACCTACTCACAAGCAGGCATCGGCCTCCCCTCTTGTGCCTCAATCCCAGTTGGTAAAGATGGCTGGTGATCTTCTTTCCCTGAGTAGGGGCTCTCATCCCCCCCCCCCCTTCAAAGAGGGCTAGGAAATTATCTCCTGATGTTTTGTCTGTCTCAGATTCTGAGATTTCCAGTATGTCTGCTGGTGAAGAAGGACATTCTCAACTTTTTTCTGGCTTTGAGGATTCTGATGCTGAAGACTCAACTCTTCTGCCTCCTCTTCAGAAGATTTTTCCTTTGGGGATACTTTGAATACCCTTAGGGAACATTTTAAATGGGAATGTCAGGATTTTCCACAGTCTAAGAAAAGAATCAGGGAATTTTTGGATTTGTCTCAGCATAAGCCTCTGGCTATACCTCCAGTTTTGGAAGCTGTGGATGATGTTTTCATGGAAAACTTTTTAACTCCTAACTCTGTTCTTCTGTCCTCCAGAAAACCTGATAGGTATTATAGGGTTCCTGAATCTCATCAGTTCCTTTTTAAAAATCCTACTGCTGATCCAGAAATTATTTCTCAAGGCCCCAAGGGTGTTAAGGCTACTATTGCTAAAAACCCTGTGCCTTCTGATAAGGAGTCCAGGGCCTTGGGCAGGTGGGGTAAAAAAGTCTATACCTCTGCAACTCTTGCCATTAGATCCGTGAATTGTCTTTTTCATATGCTTAAGTATCAGCAGCATACTTTGGAGGCTATTAAGGCTAAACTTGGAGATATTCCTTCCATGCCAGAGAACAAAGATTTACAAGACTTACTGAATTCTGCCACTTTAGTTAATAAGCATTCACTTCATTGTGTTTTTGACACTTTGGAGGCTTCCTGCAGAGCAGCAGCCACTGGTTCTGTAATTAGAAGGCATGCTTGGCTCAGGGAGCAGCCTCTTTCTGAACCTAAGTCTAAATTGCTGGATGTTCCTTTGCACAAGAACAATCTTTTTGGTAATAAGGCTGAGGAGGTACTGAAGAAGTTGGAGGATAAGGCAAAATCTATGCAAGCTGTAAAAATTTCCTTCAGGTTCAGCCTCCTCGGTTTAGTAGGCATTATCCTTCCAAGAATTGGTCCTTCCCTGATCCTGGCAATCAGGGTTGCTCTAGGCCTAGGGGTTTCAGATCTTCCAGAGGGCAGCCTTCAATGTCATTCTTCTTCTGCTAAATCGGGGAGTTCTAAGCCAGCTCCCCAAAGCAAATATTCTCAATGACTCCGGCCTTCTTGTGCCTACCTCTGTGGGCCCTGGGTTTCCTTTGGGGAAGGTTAGCCAGGTTCGCAGAGGTATGGTCTACCATCACAGATGACAAATGGGTGCTCAATATAATAAACCAAGATTACAAGTTTTACTTTCACACCATCCCTGTTTTACAAGGGTACCCAGACATACCCAGAACTCTCAGGGCAGAGGTAGAAACTCAGATTTCTTCTTTACTGACTATGGGGACTATAGAGCCAGTTCCTACAAATCAGGCAGGCCTAGGTTATTATTCAAGATTTTTTCTGGTACCCAAGAAAGGGGGCACCTGGCATCCTATTCTGGATCTGTCTATTCTAACCACTTTTCTGGTGATTACCAAATTCAAGATGCTCACCCTTCAACAGTTTCTACCAATGCTGGGCAAGGATTCATTGCTGGTAACTTTGGATCTAAAAGAGACTTATCTGCACACCCCAATAAGGGAAAGTTGCAGGCAGTTCCTTCGCTTCAGGGCTGGGAAGCAACACTTTCAGTTCTCTGCATTGCCCTATGGCTTATCTACAGCTCCCAGAGTTTTTACCAAGTGTCTGGCTCCAGCCATTGCTTTTTGCAGGCAGAGAAACATTCAAATTTATCTTTACTTGGATGACTGTCTCATTCAAGCAAACTCCCAAGAACAACTAGAAAAGGATTTGGATTTTGTGAAGAACACTCTCACCTCTCTGGGTTACACTCTTAACGAAAAGAAGTCAAAGTTGTTTCCTACAAGGGAGATTGTTTTCCTGGTAGCGAGTCTGCATACAGCCACCCAGATGGTATTTCCTCCCTCAACAGAAGCAAGAAGATCTTTCTGCTTACTTCATGAACTTGGCAAGCATGACCCAGCTCTCTGCAAGGCAATTCCTGCAAGCACTGGAATTCATGGCTTCATGTATTTTGATGATCCCATATGCAAGGCTGCATATGAGAAAACTTCAATGGTACCTCAAGAATCCTTGGTGTCAACACACACAGGACTTGGTCTTGATTCTTCCCTTGATTCCCTGCCTACAAATGGAGTTCCTCTGGTAGGCGACAGCCTGTTCTCAGAACAAGGGTCTGCCTTTCCGCCCACCGCCTGCCAGCCAGACTCTCACTACAGATGCCTCAGATGTTGCATGGGGGGGTTCATCTAACAAGCAGGGGCATACAGGGGACTTGGAGCAACCAGCAGATTCATCTGCACATAAACATAAAAGAATTGATAGCAGTGCAGCAGGCCTTGCTGGCTTTCAATGACCTACACTACCCTGGGACTCTACTGATCAGGACAGACAATACCACAGTCATGTGGTACATCAACAAGCAAGGGGGGACTCACTATTACCCCTTGTGCAGACAAAGCATGAGACTATGGTCCATAGCAGCATCCATGGGCTTACATCTAATAGCCCAGTATCTCCCAGGGAGGCTAAACTCCTCGGCGGATCATTTGAGCAGACATGTTCTGGATCCTCTCGATTGGCAACTGAACAAGGACATTTTCCATCACATCACTCATCATTGGGGCACCCCACAAGTTGATCTTTCCTCCTCTCCCACCAATCATCTCCTTCCAACCTTCTGCACCAGGGAGTTTCACAAAAAAGCTTGGAGGGTGGATGTGTTGTCCTTCCCATGGACACTTCTCTCGGTTTATGCATTCCCTCCTCTGTCTCTTCTTCCCAGAGTACTTCTAAGGATAAGGGACAAAAACCAAAGGCTATTCTGATAGCTCCAGATTGGCCCAGGCAGCACTGATATCCCCTCCTTCGCAGCCTTTCACAGGCTCAGCCTTGGCATCTTCCCCTGGTACCAGATCTGTTGGTTTAGGGAGGGGGAAGTTCCTTCATCCTCATCTTCAAACTGCATTTAACTGCCTGGCTAATACTTTAAATCTTTCCAAACAGGTGGTTGAAATTCTTCATGAGGCCAGGAGGCTTAGCACCAGAAAATCCTATGCAGATAAATGGAAGAGATTTTGCTCTTGGATGCTGGCTAAAGGAGAAGACTCTTCTCATCCTTCTCTTTCATTCATTCTTGACTAACTAGCAGGATTGCTTAATGGTAGACTTTCCTTTTCTACAATCAGAATTCACACTTCAGCAATTTTGGCTCATTGTTCTTTTGAACAACCCATTTTTTTCACCCTTTGATGAAACAGTTCCTGCGGGGAGCTAGTAATCTTAGACCTCCCAGAAGAGCTCCTACTCCTGCTTGGGATCTTAATTTTGTCCTGTAGAAACTTACTCTGCCTCCCTTTGAACCAGCTGCCTCTGCAGATTTGAAGTTTCTGTCCTGGAAGACTGCTTTCCTTTTAGCTATTACTTCAGCTAGAAGGGTATCTGAGCTGCAAGCCTTAATGGCAGCAGAACCTTCCATTATTTTTCATTCAGATCGAGTTTCTCATGCCTAAGGCAGTTTCTAGTTTAACCATTAACCAGTCTATTCACCTGCCTACATTTTTCAACAATCCCCAAAATAAAGGGGAAAGGTCTCTTTATGTGCATAGACAGCTGAGATTTTACTTAGACAGGACTAAAATCCTTTCGAAAATCTGAACAGTTGTTGGTTAGTTTTGCTGCTGGGGCTCAGGGTGAAGCTATTTCATAACAAATGGTCTCCAAATGGATTGCTCATTGTATTCACTTTTGCTACCTGCAGCATGGGAAGATTCCCCCTCAGGGTATTAGGACCCATTCTACTAGAGCAGCTTCTACCTCTGCAGCCTTTCTGAGAGGTGTGCCTACTAAGGACATTCTAGAAGCAGCTACTTAGTCTTCTGTCCATACTTTCACAAAGCATTACAATCTACCTTTGTTTTCTAAATCTAGGGCTGGTTTTGCCTCTGCAGTTCTGCAGGGCCTTCTTACCAACCCTTAATTTGTGATCCTTCCTCCACCCTTTGTCTTTTTCCTGGGCTTTGGGAATCGACCCATATGTGAGGACTGCAACAGTGAAACACGAAGAACATAGTACAGTTGTGTACACTTACAGTAAATGTAGATGTTCAAGTGTATTCATTGTTGCAGTCCTGGTTTCCCACCCTCCATTCCCCCTATTTTCCTAAGGCACAGACTATATACATTTTTATTTTTTGTGTGACATGTGTCCAGGGTGCTACCTTCCTGGGTTAGCCTTCTTTTGGGGGCTCCAGACAGTTAAGGCAAGAAAAACTGAGGAAATTACGTTGGCTGCCTCCCTTTATACCTGACGTTCTGACATCAGTTTACATTCAGCCTTCAAGTGAAATAGTTCCGAGCGTGATACCAAAGAAGGGTCTGTCCATGCACCTTTGTTACAGCAACTCCCTTTTTTATTAACACAGAAAAATGTCGGGAGATCCAGGTCAGAAATCAGAGAGAGGAAAAAGAGAAAGGTAACTTAGGAACCTCAATGAGCTTAGATGAATCGATTTTGTTGGTAATTAATATATCCAATTATGAGCTGACAGCTACCCAAAAGAGTGTTCTGCAAAGAGGCTTGCGCTTTATACCCTCAATACGTTCTGACCTGAGTGAGTTAGTGACAGACTTAAGGTGCTTTGGTAGGAACGTTACGTTGAAGTGTCTTTTTGACAATGAAAATACTGGTACAAACTATACATCATCTGTGCTGAAAAAAACAAGTTCCCTTGTCCCCAGCAATCATCCCACTGTGGAGATGTTCTTACGGTTATGTGAGAATGAGGTGTTTGAACGGAGGTCAAAAGGAAAAAATAAACACTACTACAATTTAACACAGGATGAGTTTCAGGCATTAAAAGAATTGCAAACAATGAAAGAAGTTATTTTCAGGCCAGCTGACAAAGGAGGAGCTTTAATAGTGATGATTTCAACACAGTATGCCCGGAAAATGCAGGATATGTTAAGCTATAGTGATACATACCACAAAATCGAGAAGTATCAAGTAGACAGATTGATTTCCTCAGTAAAGAATGTCCTGTATGACAAATTAATGACTAGAGCAATTGATAAAAATCTATATGACTTTCTTGAAATGGTGTATCCAACTGTACCTGTTATCAAAGGGTTGCCTAAGATTCATAAGAACAGTGTTGACCCCCCTCTGAGACCGATAGTTTCGGGGAGAGGATGGGTCACTGAGCCTATTTCAATCTATGTGGAAACTGAACTCAAGAAGTTGTTGCTTTTTGCACATACTGTATTGAGGGACACTGGTCAGTTGCTGGAGAGACTGTATGAAAGAATGGAGCAAGAAAGCTCCATAGACAACCTCATTTTGGTGACGATGGACGTCAACAATTTATTCACTTGTATACCCAACGATCTAGGAATAGAAGCAGTAAAGGACTTTGCCTCTCATTTTGAAGTAAACATGGATGTGAACCTAGTATGCGGCTTCCTGGAATTGGTCCTGGAGAGCAATGTGTTCCTGTATGGTGAGAGCTACTACTGGCAGAAATGGGGGGTAGCCATGGGCACCCCCTGTGCAAACAGCTATGCCAATATAGTCCTAGCTGAATGGGAAAGGCAATGGGAAATGGATACGGAAAATGAATGGAAGGAATGCATCATCTTTTACAATAGATTTGTGGATGATGTTATATTCCTATGGAAGGGCAGTATGCAACGCCTAAATGATTTTGTCAACTATTTAACAAGTACGACTAGCTTTCTAAGATTCGAAGTGAAAACATCAGCAAATGAGATTGAGTTCTTAGACATGAGAATTTCAGTGAATAAAAGCAAAGGAATCGGCACCACTATATTCAGGAAACCAAACTGGAGGAACCATATGAACCGCAATGACAAAAAAGTGTCTTCAGCCCTCTTTTTAGATCTATCAAAAGCATTTGATATGGTCAACCATCAACTACTTTTGGACACTTTAAAAAATCTCTACCTGGATAACTTAACACTAGATTGGTTCAAAGCCTACCTCTCTGGCAGGAAACAAGCAGTACTGTGGCAGAATAAACTCTCCAAATTACTACCTAATACCATTGGGGTCCCCCAAGGGTCCATATTAGGTCCACTTCTTTTCTCGGTCTTCATTAATGATCTCCATAGAGACATTCCCAAGGCCATCTGTATTCAATATGCGGATGACTCTACACTAGTTTGTTCGGATATATCTCCTGACAGACTATTAACAAAAACTCAAAGTTGCTTTACCAAAATAGAAAACTGGCTATCTGGTCGTCAGTTAATCCTAAATCCAAAAAAAACTAAATTATTGCTCTTTCAGCCTACCCACAAAAATCATCTTATTGACTTCTCTATAATATCCCAAAATGGTACTATTATCTCCCCAGACCCTCACACGAAACTACTAGGAGTCACTATTGATAATAAACTGAAATTCGACATACATATCAACTTAACCATTAAAACAGTAAACAAAAAACTAGGATCACTGTATAGAATCAAAAATTTCCTAACCCCAATGGCTAAAGTAACCATTGCCCGGACACATTTGCTCTCCACCCTTCTTTATGCATCCACAATATTCACCAACCTGAACAAAACCAACTTAGATAAACTATCTTGCTCATACAATCATATAGCAAGATTTGCAGCGGGAACTCCATATAGGACCCATCATTGTATCAACCTAAAAAACCTAAAATGGATAGAACTCCCCAACCTTGTTAGAGTTACCCAACTCTCTGAGGTATTTAAAATACTCAAATACCCTGACAAATGTCCCTCACTTGAGAACTTAGTCTTACCATATACTAACCTAAATAGTCTACGCTCCGCGAGCAAACCACTCTTGAAAATGGTCAAAGCTTATAACGCAGGAGGCGATGCACTCTTTACAAATGCTGTAGGAAAAGTCTGGAACTCTCTTCCCTCCAGTATTCTTTCCACTACCTCTCTACCCCAATTCAAAAAACAACTGTTTCACCACTTTCAGAAGCACTGGCTATGCCAATGCTCATTTCCTGACTAACAACTCCTAGGCTCTGATATGGATTCCCTTCCTTTATACAAATCCAAATCCTCTTAAACTCTCTCCTGAATAAACTCTACTACAATAGACCTTTGTCCATCAGTTTTTCTCTTAGGAATAGCTGACTTCTTACCCCATGATCAAGATTTTTCTCCTGTTTCTTTCTATCTGTCGAAATTTTGAAATGAAATTTTTTATAGTAATATTATAAATATTTACTATGTCATTACCTTATTCATATATTATCACATCCTTATAATGTATTTATTTAATATCTCATTCTATCTAGTATGTAAACAACAGAATCTTCACTTGATTGTTGATTGACTTTTTGTCTGTTTTTTGACTGTTTTTTATCTGTATTGTTTGGAGCTTTTCTCCCCGGGCCTCCGCTGAAAATGGACATGTATCCAGTCGGATTTCTCCCGGTTAACAAATGTAAAATAAATAAATAAATAAGCTATACTACAATAGCATGCACCCGAGACATGTTTTTCAGAATATTGTTGAAAATCAAGTGACCAGGATATCCAAGCTCTGTACTGACAATGATGATTTTCTGCAGGAACAAGACAAACTATTACAGAATTTTGCTTCAAGAGGTTATAATGAAAAACAATTAGTCATGAGTAAAGGCAAAGTAATGTCCATTCGATACAACAAAGGGCAACCGTACTACTCTAAACAGAAGCAGAGTGATGTGAAGAAAGGTGGGAACAGCAACAGTCTCAGATGCATGATGACCTACAGCACTGACTCCTTTGATGTCCGTGAAACCATCAAGAAATTTTGGCCAGTCTTAACTGCTGACAATAAAATTAAGAGAATTGTAGGGGAAACCCCTTAAGTTTGGTTATAAAAACAAGAAGAACTTAAAGGATTTATTGTGCAACTATGATGGAATACCTAACAAGCAGAGTACAGAAGGAAGAAATAGGTTAGGAACTTGGAAATGTGGATTTTGCAAAGCTTGCAGCCACATTAAATGTTCCAACAGTTTTGTTCATCCGGTAACTAACAAATGCTATAAGTACTCTGGTTTTGCTAACTGCAACACCAAGAATGTTACATACATTGGCACTTGCAATTTGTGCCAAGCCTATTATGTAGGAAAGACCAATAAAAAGTTTAAGGAACGGATACTTTGCCATCTGTTAGACATCAAGAATAAAGTGGTAACCAATGCCCTATATGGACATGTGTATGAAAATCCAGGGCATTCATTTAGCTTTATGGTTATTTCAAATGTGACTACAAACCTTCGTGGAGGAGACATTGTCAACAAAACTGAAAAGGAAGAAAGCAAATGGATCATGAACCTCAGAGCTAATTTATTTCCAGGGTTCAACAGAGTAGTTCCTATTAAACCTATTTTGAAAGAGAGAAGCCTAATTAAGAAATAAAATGGAGGCTTAAGGAAGGCATGCATCTGATTGCTGTATGTGATTGGTTGAGCAATTAAGGATCTTTATTTAACAGCAGTAAGTCAGGTCTACACACTAGGATCTGAAGAAGGTTTTTTAACTAAAAGCGCTTATCCTGTTTGATCTGCAACCTGAATAGCACAATTTGTGCTTTTTATTTCTTTGTTTTATTAAAGCCTACATTTTAACAGAATTTCTCAGTGAACTTTTCGTTGTGGTGGAAGCCTTTTTTTCATTTTACTATCAGTTTTACAACCGGTGGCAGCCGAAGTCATATACCAAGGACTCTAGTATTCGGGCCGACCGAGGGCTACCAGGAACCGGATAACCCATATGTGAGGACTGCAACAGTGAATACACTCGAACATCTACATTTATGGTAAGTGTACACAACTGTACTTTTTGTTTCTTTACCGGTTCATTGAATCGATATTCGGGAAAGTGCACTTTCGTTTAAGTGCAGTTTTGCGTAAGTGGGCTTCTACTTTTCTTTGTCGAAATAATGAAATTTTGACAAAGAAAAGGTGACATATATATATATATATATATATATATATATATATATATATATTGGGAAGTACGGAATATAGGAACAGTACAGTTTCAAAATTTAGAAGATGAAGATATCCCCCATACTCCACCACAAGCACCATCAACAACTAAATTAACTTGAACTGCCCTGATGAATGGAAACAAACTAAAGCAGTCACTGTTATTTCTGACAGTTAAGTATAAACACAAATGCTTTGCCTTGTTAATTCCTTCCACCTTCAGTGTCTATTTTTTTTGTTTGCTTTTTGCCCTCATTGCTGCCAACTGTCAAGCCTCCCCCAATAAGTCTTGAGGACATTCATTTCCTTGTAGTGGGTATCTCCAGCACAAGGGTGAGAAACATCCATAAGGTGTATCATTCAGGCAGCCATAGGGGTGATTTATACCTTGACCTGCATCCTGGCAGTAATGCCATTATTGTTAGGTCTACCTCTTCCTCTTTGTGTGGAATGTGTGACCTGCATCACCACGGGGATCTCTACAACTTCTCCATCTGAGTGTATATTCCCATACCCTTCCCTATGTGAATTTACATTCCTGTATACCCACCTGGAAGGCTAAAATGTGATCACGACTTAGAGAGCTGAACCCATGCATCCGCACTGCTTTCTGCTTTGTCACACTTCCTCTTAGGAAATCGTGCCTTTTTTTGGACCTAGATCACCACCTCCACCCAGAATAAGCATTCCGGTTCTACAATGCCAGCTCCAAAAGGAGCCAGAGCTGATAATCAACTTAGATTTCTGGATCATGGTTAGGCCTTTATTCTTCCACACCCCAATTGAGCTGTCCCAGAGCCCTACTGTAGTTTATCAGGATGACATTTTTTTTTCTATCTCAGTACATCTAGTGTCCTTTTTCAGGCCATATCTAGATCTGCCACAGAGTGTGTTTTTATGCTGCTTTTACCTTTACCATAAAGGCAAATGATGGCACAATAATCTCCCCCGACCCCACTACAAAACTATTAGGTGTCATTATTGATAATAACCTAAAATCCAACCTACATGTAAACCAGTTGATCAAAACCATCAATAAAAACCTAGGGTCACTGTACAGAATAAAAGCCTTCCTAACCCCTCCAGCCAAAGTCGCCATAACCCGCTCTCACCTACTTTCAACACTTCTATATGCATCCCCCCTACTCTCTAATCTAAACAAGACTGTACTTAATAGACTGTCAACCTGTTTTAATCACATTGCCAGGTTTGCCACTGACCTGTCTTTCAGGACACATCACTGCATCAACCTTAACCAGCTTGGGTGGCTTGAACTTCCCAGTCTAATCCAATATAACTTTCTGAGTATGGCTAATAAAATCCTTTATAATCCGGATAATACTCTGGCACTTAAAAATATTATCACCCCCTATAACAATCCAAGACTGCTTCGATCCTCGAATAGACTACTAATTCAGACAATCAAAATTAACAATGCAGCTGGTGACTCCCTCTTTGCAAATTCTGCAGGCAGAGCCTGGAACTCACTTCTAGCTGATATTACTTTGCTCTTCTCCCTATACCAATTTAAAACTAGACTCAAACAATATCTGGCACTAAACTGGCTTTGCCACTGCAACAAGCCTGGCTAACTCTCATCAAGTATGTAAAAAAATCTATTAATCAAATTATTGTTTAATATACCCCTGACTTCCACCAGGGAGTAGCTCTAACCTGTTGAACTTGTATTTGTGTTTGCTTATGTATTATTTGTCAGTACCATATTTGTAAAATGTTTTTGTTGTTGTTTTTTTTTTGTATCTGTTACCTTAGAGCTTTTCTCCCCGGGCCTCCTCTGAAAATGGACATGAATCCAGTCGGACTATCCGAACAACAAATGTAAAATAAATTAATGGTTAGCTGTTAAAAGAAATTATCAGTTTCTCTTTTTTTTCTTCCTTTCAGGACAGCACTTTTAAGAGAGAAGCTCATCTGGCAGTTATTACAGGAGATTAAGGTGATGACTTGTTAAGCTACTTCTTGTGGTACAGGGTTAGATTCTCTCAGCTTTTATTTGCCTACGGTGTGGACTTGAGCAAGCCATTTAAACAGACAGTGCTTTGGGCAATTGGGATTTTGGGCTAGGTTCCTTAATGCTGTTCTGGACTGCAAGCTTAATAACTACCTATGGCGTGATGAATATATAACCTATTATTTATTTTATTTATTTACTATTTCCTGGATAAGTGTTCTGTCCAGAGACCCTTTTCAGCCACAACACAGGCATAGAAGCAAAAACAAGCACAGTAACATTACAGTGCTTTGTAGCACACTTGGAAACCAATATAACATTAGTTACAGTTAGTTGGTAACTAACAGGTCATAGATTCATGCTGTAGGTAGTTACTAAGCATGCAGTCAGGGATGTCATCTATGATATCACCCCCCCCCCCGTAAAACATGTTATTTTGTAATGAAACAGTGTGGTGCTTCCTGTCTTGCCTCTCAGCAAATCATTGTTGTCATGTGGCTGAAGAAATCTTTTTTGCCCCTGCTCGAATAAACATCGTCCTGCTAGGATGCTGCACTCTGATCTCCATGTTGCTACATTCATTGATGAAACTTTTGTTTTGTTTCACATTTCTAAGACATGGCAGACTGAAGGGTGTCACTCTGAACAGTAGTATCAGGCTGTTGCTCAAGACTTGTGAAGTACTGTGTTTGTTGATGCATGCATTTGCTGAGTGGTTTCATGTTGTTGCTGGCATCCATTTTTCCTTTTAAGGGTGTGTGTTAAATCAGTTCATTGTGCTTTCCTAAGTGCACTTTAACTCAGAGGAAGACTGAATAGCAGGCATAATATTGGATTTCATTGATGTACTCTGCACTGCTTGGTATTATCACTGGTCATCTGGTCCAACCTTGCATAGGTAATAAATGTATTTATTTTCCTAGGTCTCTCATGGAAAAGGTTATTTTAGTTCCAGTGAGAGTGCTTGGTGATCAGAATGCACATTACCTTTCTTCACTAAGTCTCTGCTACTCCAATTGTACCACTGTCCTTCATGTACTTTGTTTTCCCTTTTTGTCACTTTACAGGTCAATGTTTAGCTTTGGCTCCTGCACTTGTGCCCAGTTTTTCTTGACATCTAGCTAGGGTCATCATCATGACTCTTGTTTTCCTATCCACCTTTTCTAATTTTATTCCTTCCTGTTCTGTCTGAATCCCTATCTTACTTTTTATGTACCTTTGCCTTCTGCAGATTTATTGCCTTTGATATGGGCTTTCTTTGCTCTAATGGCCTGATGTGACTTCCAACTCCATGCTACAGATGAGGTCCCATTTATTTAAGTACATTTCACCCAAGACTGATGAATACAGCATCTGGAAAGAATTTCTGTCTGGTGACACTTTGGTTCCATCTGTTTCTCCCTTCCTGTACTAGAACGTATCCCTTCTTCTTCTTCTTTCGGCTTTTCCCGGTTAGGGGTCGCCACAGTGGATCATCTGTCCGCTCATGATTGGTAGTGGAGTTTTACGGTGTCGAGTTGCCAGCCCGGCGCCCAACCTTCCACAGAAGGCACACACATGCACACATTCACACCTAGGGCCAATTTAGAGTGTCCAATCCACCTACAGCATGTCTTTGGGATGTGGGAGGAAACCGGAGCACCCGGAGGAAACCCACGCAACCACAGGGAGGACATGCAGACTCCGCACAGAAGGCACCCCAGCCAAGAATCGGACCTCTACTAGAACGTATCCCTAGTTTTCTGAATTCCCCAATCCTGCCTTCCCTGGGCCTGTCTGTACAGAGTTATGCTTCTCAGAACAGCTAGATTAAACCCTGTAACATGGATTTTTTTTAATTCAGCTGCAAACCAGGCAAGGAATTCCTTCTCCATTTCAGTATTTCATTCATTAACAGCTTTTTTTTTAATGTAGGGTACAGAAGAGCTTTACCATAAAAAAGTGATAGTAAGGCAAAGCTGGGCTCTGTTGTACTCTACTCACCCACCGGATGAGCAGTAGCAAGCACAGCCCAAAACCCACCCAACACCCAGCGAAGGTTGATGTCATTCTGTAGTCATGAATAAACAATGCCACGTGCTTCTCGACCACATGAATATTCAACCGGATAAGGAAGCACATACCGCGGACTTGTTTATTCTCTGAACAGACACATGAAATTGAAAACATACCTCTCAACTGTCCAAATTTTTGCAGAATGTCCAGGTGTTTGCTTCATATTTTTTCGTCTGTTCCTCATAAAATTTGTAATTGTCTGGCAAATCACTGTGATGATCTGGTGATTGAAGTCACAAAATAATGACATACGATATGTGATTTTCAGATGTCAAATCCTTCAGAAAAATGCATGTTAACACAAACCCTGTTATTCTCGCAACTTTTTAAGTTTATAAAAGCAATATTTAAAATCTGTCCCTATTTTTGGGCCTTTGTCCCCCCATTTTGTCAGGCTTTGTCCAGATTTCTAGCACTAAGAGGTTGAGAGGTATGACTGTAACTCAGCACTGGTTCACATAAATAATAGACAAAACTGTTACTGTGCACTCAGTTATTTAATTAACAGCAGTGTTTTGTTGTTGCTGTCTGTTGCTTCTTTGCATTCCGTCAGTGTTTGCATTAATTTTCCTTTTGTTGCTGACATTTCAGCAGTGAACTGTACAGGAGACTGGCTCGTTTGCTTTGGCTGCTGTAGTTCTCTTCTCATTCACCTCTGTTTTGCAAACTGCTTACTCTTGCCTGGATTCAGATCATGATTTGTCAACAACATGCTCGTTTTTCTACTGGGAACAAGCATCTCTCCCTGTTTATAAATTTGTGTGCATTACAGGCTCTTATAGTTCTTTCTTAGTTGTTAACCGTTTTGACCTTATGGCACTGTAACATTAATATGTATAATGTTTTCATTCACTCATGATATCAAATTTACTAAATGCATTACTATTTCATATTAATCAGAAATAAACTTTTTAAATGTACACTGCTGCAGCACCAGTAGCATTGCAGTCATTAGGGAACCAAGTCTGCTTAACACATTACCGGTTCACTGGAAGGTGCACAGATGTGCATCTAGGGTCCCGAAATCTAATCAATTGCTAATTAAGTCATGTTTTTGAGTGTTTGCACTGGGTTACACAGTGGCATTATTGTCACTGTGTTACAAGAAGTAGGTATGATTACTGTCAAAGTGTGTTGTATGGTTCGTCACCGTTATTTCCAGGGAAGCATCTGCAAGTGTTTTGTAGGCATCTCAAGTGTCTTTATGCATATGTGTAAGAAACATATCTGAGAAATGCTAACAACTCACATGTGCTAATCAACTATCAATGTATGCATGATGTCACTAGCAAATCTGCACGACATGCCAGTCATTCATCATTTGCATACCACATCACAGGCAATAGGCTTGTCAATCACTCTGGCCATGCCCATTCCTGCGTAAAATGGCCTGTGGGCCAGTAGAGTACAACAAAGCCCAAAGCTTTACAAAATGCTTTACAAAGAAATGCTACATTTCTAGGTTGGCTTTGTGAGTCAAATTCAAAATGTTCTCTAAATATTGAAAACAAATTCCTGCACAGGTTATACTCACCAGCGCTGGAAAGGCACTGGGCTGAAAATGAGCTAATCTGTCAAACATTTAACCTGCAAACACAGCAGATAATTACAAGAGAGCTGCACTTTGCAAATCACTGTTTCCATGGAAACAGGGCACTAAAGAATAAATGTTTTATTTTTGTTAGTTTGTTGACTGGTATTTTTGCTGGGCTAATCAGACCTGGCCTTTTTTTCAGCAAAGACCCAGGAGCACAAATTTTATGACTTATTTGACTCATATACTATGCAAGTGGAAGTTGCTTGAACTGAAATTCCTGTCTCCATTTTCTCAGTATGACTTTATGTTACTTTGATTAGTAATACTTTTTAATAATTAAAAAAAATGTTTGCAGTAATTGATTTATAAAAACTAAAGCGCAGCAACTGATATATTGTTTGTTACTTAAATGCACTACCAGCGATATTGTGCATAATACTGCACAAAATGTCTCCCTATTGGAAGTAACAACCTGCTAACTGTGATTTATTTAAAAAAAATGAATCTGTATAAATAAATATATATATATATATATATATATATATATATATATATATATATATATATATATATATATATATGGATCTCCTTTATTTGATTGACAGACCATTTGATAGAAACTCATTTGGTCGAAGTCTCATTTGATCGAAAACCAGTATTCAAAGCATAATACTGGGATTTGTCCCCCTCCCCAATATCGTGCGACCCTAGAGTTCATATATATAGTCAGGGGAGTGTGGGGGGCGAAGCCCCCCACCTATTTTCATTTAAAAGAAGAAAAGAAAACAAAAAGTACACATTTTAAACGAAAATAGGTGGGGAATTATATATACATACACATATATACACATATACATATAAAATAACTTCTCTGTAGTCAAGGCAAATGTAGTGGAACTTTGGATGACCAAATTTATTGAAGCCTGCAAGCTGGGTATAATCACTGAATCCCCCAGAGATGTGGATATCCCCGAGGAAAGTTTAACACAGACAAATAACTGGTGCCAGAACTATGGCCTAAAACTCAATACAAAAAATGCATAATTGTACCGTTTGGGAAGATGACTGCTCCTACAAATTGCAGCATAACACTCCCCAACCATAGACTTTAGGATCAAAGAAAGTTACTAGGCTATCAACCCAGAGGTCATTTCAAGCCTAGCCATTTCATCGCAATGTAATACGACAGAACTTCTTGTCCAGGACGGTTGTGGGCACTAACTTGGTAAGAATTTACAGTGCCCCATCCACTCATCCAGGTTTGTTTTGAAGAGTGTCATAGAGGTGCTCTGCTTGACATGAATTGGTAGCCTATTCCAAAGATGTGGCAGTTGCTGGGAGACAAATCTGTCCCCCCAGCACACCCTATTCAAGTTGCAGGTCATATTTCTGTCCCTGGAACTGGTAGCTTTAGTCCAATTTGATTTATGGATGTGCAGATAATTCTTTAGGTTAGGGTCGGAGATTGCTCTGTAAGTCAGGTATAAGACTACCCTAAGAAGTCTCTACAATACTGAGTATAGTGACAAGGACTTTTGTCGGTCTGTATAAGGCACGTGCTGGAGTCCCTTAATCTTATTAGTTAGAAACCTCTGAGGTCACTCCAGTTGCTGCAGGTGCTTTGTACTGTACATGCTGAAAGGGGCATTATACTTAACTATGGGCTTGATTAGTGATTAGTATAGAGGGGTTATAACTTTTTGCATTTGTTATACAGTTTGTTGATGCTGGACGTCCACTAGGGTGGCTTGTTTTTACTTGGGGCACACGTTTTGATTCTCTGTGGAACAGCCAAGTCTATACACTTATATAAATGAATGTAGAGGGCTTTAGTGTAAGCTTTGGTGTAGTTACCACTTCCAGCTGGGGGTGGGGCTTGAAATCCATTTATACCTTCCCTAGGAGGTTACAGTTTGCCTTGGTGAAGTTTTTTTATTCTGACTTTGTCCTTTGTGAACTCTGGTGTTAGTGCCAGTTCGAAGGTGACTGATTTGTGGTCTGACAGTTGTGGTGGTGCATCTATTTGTCATGTTATTGAGGACCAGATCTAGTATGTGTGTTCCTCTTGTTGGGGTTTGAACAGTTTGTTCCAGGGCGTTTGAGTTAACAAAGTCAAGAAACTTCTGCGCTAGTGAGTTAGGGTTAGAGTAGGCTTCCCAGTTCATGGTGGGATAATTGAATCTTCCGTGAGCAGAATTTTTGGCAATATTTGGACTGACTGCAGTTTGGTCAAGTAGGCCTCATGTGCATCGTGATCCATGGAGGGGGATCTATAACTAACTATGACTTGAATGAGGGTCTTACCCACAGTAATCTGAACTTGGAGCAATTCCATGGCGTTATCCAGTCTAACTAGTCAGGAGGTGAGTCTATCTCTAATATGATAGAAACACTGCTTCCTTTGGTTCTCACACGTTCACTTTGTGGTCTGAAGGTATGGAATGCATTGTAGTCTTGCAAGGCCAGGGTACTCTCTGAGGCCTTGAACCAGATTTATGTGACTGCACAGACATCTACATGTTCCAGTGAAAGAAGTACTTCCATGGTGTGAAGTTTGTGGTTTAAGCTCCTAGCGTTTAGCAGCATAACCTTTATTTTGTTAGGGTTGGCTTTTTTCACGTCAGTATTTTTGTTTCTGAGACCTTGCCTAAAAAAGGCACTATGGGGGAGGCAAGAGCCTTTGTCAGCAGTCAAAAGTATAGTGGTGCCAGGTGCAGACTATCTGTGGCAAAGCAATGAGGTTTGTTGATCATGTCATCCCAGGCTGACAGAAACTGGATCCCCTTTGAATGACACCAAAAACTAAGCCAATTATTGATCATTTTTTGTTAATACGTTGGCTTCATCTTGGTGAGGGTAATATGCTGCTCAAGGCTAAGGACATACCTGGCTGGGACATGTACTCAGAGACCTCAATCATATCTGTCTTCATATAGTCCATTGAGGTACATCTCAGGTTGTTCACTCCAACATGAGCTGTGACAGAGTCATAATGGTACTTGTTGCCGAGAGACCCGAGTCCTTGCTTGATCTGATGAATCCTGGGGCTGGGCAGGCAGTTGACCATGACAGGTGCCATGTAGATGGGTATTTCTGACATGATTTTTGTCTGTTGGTTTTATAGTTCACAGCTTACTAGCAATACTTCTTAGAGTGGACATGTACTAATGATGAGGACTATGCTAATGTACTACAGCTGTATCTAAGGGAAAAATTGTTGAAATGAGTTGTGTGGCTATGGCATATAATTGGTGCACAAATGTGCAGCAGTGTGTAGCACTGTGCGATGTGCAAACTAGCAGAAACCTGCTTAAATGTGGGGCTTAAATGCCAGAAGCTAAAAATCAAATAGAATCTTTAGAAAATCTCAAAAGAAGCAGTGAGGGTGCTTACACCAAGCCCTAGACCAATCACCCTTCACCAGATGGTTTCCAATCAGTACACTTCTCTCACAAGGATGCAGATGGGCCCTTTCTAATCAAAGATGGCTTGGAAAATGTGCTCAGAATACAACAGCCACTACAAGCAGACCCAGATGCAGCAAACCTGTATCAGTACTCTGCTACAGCTACTAGCTACACTAATTTAGGTGGGAAAAACTAAAAATGTTTTAAAACAGCAGTGAGACACTAAACATTGTTTTAAACAGCAGAGAAACAGCAAGGAGACACTAAAGAATGTATTGAACAGAAAACCAGTTATTTAAAACACTGCTTGGTGGGAAAACAAAACAAAACAAAAAAAACAGAAGAGATGCTTTGCTTCAGTGAAAAGTAGTAACAATTACTTTGCAAACAGTGAAAACAGCAACAACATATGATTTAACAGGCATAGTAAGGCAGACAAATTCAGTACAAACAGTGCAGTTCAGTTTACAACATTAAAATACAGTATTAAATATGCAGAACACAATAAAAAGTGCAGTAAATAGTATACTCAAGCAAAGAAACAGGCAACCTATGGTTTTTGGGAAGCTCAGACGCCTCTAGTCATCTGGTATCTCATCTCAGAGTTGTGGCTGGTAGCCCACCTCAGTTCAGCTCAGTTCAAACAAGCAGTAAGAGACTTGGGAACTCAGGTTGACAGTAACCTGAACTTTGATCACAATGTGTCCATGGTAGTCAGAAAATCCTTCTATTGGACACAACTTAAGGGCATGGCATCTAAATCTAAGGAGATCATAGTTCCATTACACTCGGCCATTATTAGACCAATAATAGAGTACAGTGCCCCCACTGGCATGTACCTGACCAGGCATTTGCAACAACTAGAGTGGCCACAGAGGTTACTTACTAAAAGAATACAGGATGCAAATAATATGTCCTATGCAGACCACCTCAAAGCTCTGTCCCTGTACTTGGTATCTGTGCCTAACCTACAAGGAATTCTCCAATCCAGCCCTGATGGATCTGCTACACATTTTCAAAACAAACAGCACTAGAATTACCCATTCTAAGGAGCTAAACTTCTTCTGTGACATAAACAAAACTTGATGGTAGGATAGGTATGTGTCTCAGATTACCCCTTTTCTGGAGCAGGATCCCCATTCATTTTAAATCTTCTGTAAGCCTATTGAAATGCAGTATGGACCAATGCATGGGAAATTGCAAAGTCATCCCTAGCTTGTCACCTGTGACCCTTAAGGACAAGAGAAGTTTGTAGATGCCATAAGTCACAGGCATATACTAAAGCCATTCTAGCTCATAGGTGTGGATAATTGGGAATTTTGAGGCATGAATGGCTAGGATGCAAAAGGCTGTTAGCAGACACTCTAGCGATAATTGGGAATTTTGAGGCATGAATGGCTAGGATGCAAAAGGCTGTTAGGGTCGTTAACCTAGTAACTTCCTGTGATCCTACACATATACTATTTGTGGCTGAAACATTCTTCTAGTAATACCATTTATAATGCCCTACATAGTGGCTCCCTACTGGAAATGTGAGACCCAAACTGCAACTACAGACACTGAAAATTAAATTATTATTCAGCTATAATATCAGTGTATTATGAAAGTTGTTACTACACTTTTAAGGTATTTTTGAAAGGGGTTTGACCATCCTGCATACTCTCACTCTCCTGTTACTTCTGTGTACTAAGATCAGAATAGGGGAATACTCAAAGATATTTCATTCTTGGATTTTTTGATACTGACATGTTTGCTTTCCTGAGGTTTTCTGTTACAGTTTTTTAATTTTAAACAGTTGGTGGGTGTGTGTGTGGGGAGGGGAGTCGAAACCCTAACATCAGTCGGGGGTGCAGCCCTCCTATAAAGATGTATCTTTCAAATGTTTTGTTTAAAAAATAATAATTTGTCATTCTCTCATCAGGCTGTGCTGTTAGGGAAGTACATTAGGGTCATTGCTTTGTTTCAGGGAGTTGTAATAACATGTAGAAATGCTTTGAGTGTCTGTCTTTTGTTATTGTGCCATTTCCATAAGACAGCATAAATACAAATACTAGTACATTACATATTAGACTATACTTTAGGTCTTCTTTATTCTATCATTTTATGTTTTATTTGCTCAGTTTGCTTGTTCCCACCTCCATACCTACTGGCCATCAAGTCTCCTCCTGTTTCTTGGCTGCTGACTGTCAAGTTTCCTCAAACCGGCACTGAACCCATTCATTTCCTTACTCCTAGAGGGTAACTAGTGTAAGGGTGAGAACTAACTGGAGGGACCGTCATTCTTTCAACAGTGAAAGTGGTTTGCATGCTGGTAATGCAACTGCTTCTATTTAGACCCTAACATTGCCTCGGGTGGATGACTCAAGCACCTGCGTTATTTTGGGGTCATCTACACATTTACGCACACGTGTGTGTGTGTGTGTGTGTGTGTGTGTGTGTGTGTGTGTGTGTGCCTACATGTTGCCACTTACACACTAGTGAGAGCTGGTTTCACCAGTTTAGGAGTACCGAGTAGACATCCCTAGTCATGTCCATTTTGGTGCCTTTCAAGTCAGCCAGCCAGAACCACCACTCCCCCTTCCCAGGATGGACAGGTCACTATTAGTTGTTCTTTCCAGTCCTCCCCTTCAGCTCTTCCAACACCTGACCCACTACTCAAACTTTGGTCATGTGAATCACAGACAGGACTTTATCCCTTTGCACCACAGAGTGAAAACACTTTTGTTCAATGTCATATATGTAATGTGATGAAAATGTTTAATACCATCACACACCCAGAAACCTTTATGTAACTTTTTACAAGCTGGTAGTTGCTAGCACTCAGTCAGTGAATCCTCACCACTAATAATTTTCTGTTTAATGTTACTGTGGGACTTTGTTAGTATCGTGCATTAGTTAAAGAGATTTAGATTATGCCTACAAGGTCAATAGGCATTTTTCAGGGGATACCCAAGGTGATATTGAAACTTATTTGGGGAAGTTTGGCCAAGCCATTGGGGAACCTCCTCTACTCTTCCTGTATGATGCATTACTCCCATTTCTAGCATGGAGGTAACTGGTGTGAGAGACCAATGGCAACAAATATGGACGTTTTCATGTCTGAGAATGTCGGTGTCAGAGGGAAGAAGGGGAATGTTGAGCATTCAGACAGGGAATTAAGTGGCTGTAATGGTCATGTTGTTGTGGATGTTTAATAAACAGTGATGGTCATCTAATGACATTAATGCAGGAGGAGTATTCAGAGCTATCTTAGAGTGGTGTAGCTGAATGGGTCTTTGATAATGGGGAAAGAGACTTGGATTTGGAGAGAGGCATGCAGCAGGATAAGGATTCATATGTTTCTGTTTTGGGCAAAATAGTGATAATAGTCTAAAGCAAGATATGGCATCGGAGATGATGATGTCCCGTAGTAAAAGTAAGGAGTAAAAGTGGAAAAAAAAAATGATTGATAGGTATTTTGTATGGAACAAAATGCTTGAGACACTGAGTTTTGGGGTAATGGATATCAGATCCATTATACACCTTGGGAGGAATCATTCTGTGAGATAACTTTTGAGAATGACATTTTAAGAGTCAGATTTATGAATGGATGTGAGGGGGGAAAGAATCTTCCACATAATCAATATATTATATCAGGATATTCAAATGTGTTGAAAAGGATTATCAAATAAAGTAAAAATAAGGATCTGAAGCAGTCTGACTGACATGGAAACAAGCAAATTATATTAAATAAGACTCGGTACTGGCGAAAATACTTTTATTTAAGTAACAAAACAGACAAACAGAGATGAGTGCTTTCACAACACAGTTGCTTCCTCAGATCTAACGCCTCATACAGAACACACATCTTTTATATTAAAGCAGGTTAGAGCAATTAACTCAAAGCCGATCAACGCTTCAAAGCCCTAGATCTCAGGGCTGGTTTTAAAGGGACATTACCAGAAAACCCTATCCCCCTGTTTGCAGCAAGTGTGTAAATCCATTTAACTTCTGAACATCCAATGTAGGTCTTAACATTGCATAAAGGAACAAGTCTATGCAATTAACAAAGGTGATATTAAGAACGCACTAGCTAGGCATGTTGTTAAGGAAGGAGGCTCACATACTTTTAAATTTATAGTCCTAGAGAGGTGTAAGGTCTCTGCAAGAGGAGGAGATGTTAAGTCCTACATTGAATTAAGAATAGAGAGGCTATTTTGTTATACCTGAGAGGTTTAAACAAGATGATGAAGATTTTGGAAAGGGGTTTCTGACAGTGCAGCTGTATGGATAGAACTGGATGAAATAAGGATAGTATTTTATAATTGAAAGGGATTACAGGAATGCATAAAAATAGATTAAATTAAAAAAAGTGTGGTTTCAGGGAGCAAAGAGTATTTTGCAAGGACAGTTTGTATATGAGAAGTTTCTTTCAACCTTGGATAGAATGGTGGTTAGATTTTAAAGAGAAATAATAAAAAGATGCATATTAAACTAAAAATAGAAAAAGGAATAGCAGAAAAGAATATAAAAGTATTAATAAAGAAATGATGCATAATTTGGAGGTAAATAGTGAGAAATCTTTTGAAGAAAAAGCATCAAGTATTTAAGTGGAATGAGTAGAAAAGATACTGTATTACACGGATTATTTAAAAACGAATGGAAAAGGAGGTATGTCCTTTGCTGGTAAAGATGGTTAAGGAAGAAAACAGAGAAATGAATGGTAAGGGCAGAAAATATGGACAAAACAAAAGATTATAATGGAGGCGATTGAGGAATATTTCAGGGAAATGTTTAGTGGAAAAAAGATGGTGAATAAGATTAACAAGGGTGTGAAGGAGATTTTTGTTAAACACGGCAAAAGGTAGAGCTGTCAAATGAGTGGACTGTTATTTTCATTATTACTGGATGCGTTGACAGGTGACGTATTTGAGTGTGTGAGGGATGCTATATATAAGATGAGAGGAATAATTCAATCTCCTTTGTTTTTGTCTTACACAACTGATATAATAGCAAACACAGACTGAATGAAGGAAATATTGATAGTACTGGGGAAGATGTTCAAAGAAGTTGAGTTGGAGTTTAATAAAGGGAAATGTAAAGGTTTAGAGGATGTATAGCAAGAACAGAGGGAATCTATTTCTCTAAATAAGACATCTGTTCTAGGAATTAGGTTTAGGAAAAGAGAAGTAATACAAGAACAATGGAAAGATTTACTGAAACACTTAAGACAGAGATGTAGATTATGCATCTCACATTAATGTGGAGTTCTTAGAACAAAATATGACATTAATCGAAAACAGAAGTTAAGAAGATTAGGAGAGAATGGCATAAAGAGATATTAAATATGTTTTATATTGTTAATCCATGGGAAGGTTTAGATGATAATATGAAAGAATCAATACAGAATAGACAAAGGAGATGTACAGATTTGATTGTATGTCAGGATTTTTTTGGAGACTAATTAAAGGGCCAGTAAAAGGGAGCGTGCTTACTAAGGCAGTAAGTGAAAAGTGTGTTTTTATTGCAAACAGAAAGACAGTGGAGCATGTTTTTGCAATGTGAAACAGTAAAAAAAAAGTGTGGGACAAGCTGTATGAAGAGAATTTTTTAGAAGGCATTGTAAATAGGGAAGAGCTAGAAATGAATATGATTTTATTTGGACGTTATCAGAAGAACGAACAAAAATATGCTGAAAAATAGAAAGTATTTGGTATACTATGGTTTGTATGGCGATCCAGTATGAATGAAACTTTGTTTAATAAAAAGTGGATATTGCCAGTTATATTGAGAAAAATAACACTGTGGCTATGGCAGAAGGGGTGGGGATCAATTTAAAGAAAATGTACTTTTTTGTAAAAATTTGTAAATATGTATAAATGATGTATGTAAATGTGTAATTTAGGTTTTTTGTATTATCTTTTGTAAATAAAGGACCCCTACCCTTTTCAAAAAATGCCATGGGATCTTTTACATCCAGCTGGACTACCCCCAACCCTTGTAAATGGTGCCTTGATTTAATTGTCTCATCTGAAGGACAGCATACTTAGGAGTGCAGCGCCCCCTTTTGATGTACTGCAGTATCAGTATAGGAATGCAAACCACAACCTTCTGCACCTAATGCAAGAATGCTACCTGTTGGGCAGATGGAGAGAGAGGAGGAGATAATCGAGTGGTGAGAGAAATGGGGGAGAAAGCCAAAATCGAGACGAGAGAACGGTTGCAGGATTCTGAAGAGATGTCTCAAAAGAATCTGTTTGATGGAAATGAGTTGGCAAATGATGGATGTATAATTACAACCCTCCAGTCCAGAGGGTTGAGGGATGATTTACTTAAAGAAATGATGATGAGATTGCAAAACCACGCAGATGCGCATTCCATTCAAAACGTTTATCTGGCTATATAACATAATTCTTTAAACCTATCAATGCTAATACATTTGTTTAAAAGTTGAACATTGGAGTCATCTTATATAACATTCATATTAATAAAGATTTGAAATCTCAAACTTGATTAACTCCTTAATAGTTGACAATAACTTAGTTAATGTGGACAACTGCAAAATGTATAAGTGCATTGTTTGTTAAGTGTTATCCAAGTAACAGGAAACTGAGGCTCTAAAATATCCACTTTTCATTTATGTAATGTGCTTACAGTGGCCAACTGAATAAGGATTTGTAAAATAATATTCTGTCCCCCTAGGCCCTGCTGTTGGTCCAGACCAAACAATTCCTTCTTTATTACACACAAGAATCGTAATTAAATATGATTATCAAACATGACCACAGTAATGCCCCATGCACAAACACTCTGGGGAGTTCTAAAAAATAGAACTGATTGCCAAGTATGCTACTGGCTAAGTTTAGAGACTGATTTCTTAATGCTTATACCTTTGAGTTAGTTATCTCCTGTTACTATAACATTACTTCCCTCAGGGCATGGTCGTATACCCTCATGAGCCTATCAGGAGGAATACGTAGAAGGCCACATTATCTCAAAGCCAGTGAGAACAGCTGAGGTAAAAATGAAAAAAAAAAAAAAACTTGTTGAAGAATGGACTGCTTTCCTCCATATCCCTTGTCACATCTCATATATAGCCAGCTGGAATGACCACACTTTTGGACAAGCCTAGAGCTCATATTGTCAGTCCTCTAATACAATTTCATTACACCTTTAGCAAGGAAACATTTTTGGTTTCTCATTGACATACAAGAAACTGAAATCATAATTTCCATGCAAAAATTCCCAAGAGGGGACTTTATATGTGCAGTTTCCAAGTGATCTCCACTACAGAGTTCCTAACCTGCTATTCTAGACTCATGCTAAGACTTACCTCCCAAGACATTCATAAGGAGTCTGGTATAGGAGGAAATACAGTAAGGCTTTGCAGTTGTCATAAAACCAGTCTCTTGCAGGATGCTCTGTGCTACAATGTGAAATGACCCAGGTCCTTTTGAAATTCTGAGTGCCATAATTCTGATCCTTAAAATTGCAGAACCGCATGTATGAAATCTGGGGAGAACATAACTCTGGGATTATTATATCTTTTATTATCAACCCTACTCTGAGGTTCAGTGATTGTTTAGTTAGCATAAATGTTGCAGGTGAGTGGAAATGCAGCCCCCCCACACACACACACATTTATATTATCTTTTTGTTGACCAGGTTAGTCCCACTAGACTAGTGATCAAAGATGGTATTTTTAGCAGTAGGAGAAATTTGGCCAGGACATCATGGAACTTCCCCTACTCTTTCCAACAGGTGTGTGAGATCTTTTACATCCTCCTGAGCTACCACCAGTTCAAGGAGATGGGACCTTGGTTTAATGTCTCATCTGAAAGATGGCTCACTCAGGTGTGGTGCACCTCCCTTATGCTGCACTGCAGTGTCAGCAATCAATCTACCTGGTGTGAGAATAGAACACACCCTCTTCTGCACCAAAGGCAAGTTTTGTTACCTGTAGCGACAACTCATCGGGGGTTTCAAAACAAAATGCTTTAAAGGTGCAAGACTGAATTTCAGAATTTGCTTTTTTTGTTTAAATCACAGTTTAATCTTTAACTTGTTAAGACTCTGAGTATTTGTTCTCACACTTCCAGCAGGGAGGCCAGAGGATGAGTTGAGATAGATAACCCCTCCAGCTTCCATTGCGAGACTTTTGCCATAGGAAACTGCCTAAGATTCAAGGGTTTACTATCCTTTCCTCGAACCAACTTGGTTTGAGTGTTCAGATGTCCGAATCAGAAATCACAACACCAAACACAAGAAATGTAGAATGCAGCATTTTGGTAAAGTCGACATCTCAGAAATGTCGACTTTACTGAAAATGCTGCACGTCTGGTCAACGATAACAAAACACTTTTGATGGGGGGCAAGCCCCCCTGCACCCCCATGTGGGGGGCTGCAGCCCCACACACCCCATATTTATATATACAAACTCCGAGATCGTAATACAGTGAGGGAAAGGGTACATTTCCTACCCCTACTATAGTGTAATTTATATTCAGAATGTTGAAATTCACAGCAGCGAATGCACACTAGCTTTCACTGTTGTGCATATCAACATTCTTTTTTTGTTTTTTCAGCATGTCGAATTGAGCAATCGGACATACAGAATTCAAATGAAGTCCGATTGCCCTTTTGATAGTAAACCAATTCAAGTACCCATGGAAGTCCTTATCTGAGATCTTGACTGCATCTCTGAGCCCTTCAAAGGTCTTTACAACTTACTCATCATATAACCAAATTGCCGAGACCTACCAGACTCCATCTGATAGCCATGTCTACCAAACTCTGGCTATTTAACAACAGCACATCCCACATACCCAAGAGGAAAGAAAGGGTTTACTTTGCCTCTGGCAAACTCTTACACCTCTGTAGAATGTTACCCATGCAATTCATTATGGAGGTATACATGACGTGAATAACTGTACCCTCCCCCCATCCTTTACAACTGGCCAATGATGTTTTCCAGGGTAGATTTTTAGGCAGATGTGCTCATGCCGTCTATGACTGAGTGTGCATGTATATTTATTTTATTTGTTGTTGTTGACTGCAAAAGTCTGACTCAGCAAAGCCCATTTTCAGTGGAAGATCTGGAGAAAAGTTACAGCAGATACATTTAATATACTTGTGCCAAACCATTTTTTTTTGCAAAGATAAATTACATAGATGGTTCTTAAGACATCTAAAGAGAAACAAGTAATTTTTCTGTAGCGACACTATACAAAGATAAAACGGATATGTCTTCTGTGATGACATTGTACATGATATTAAATTCTAACTGTAAAATATTTATCATGCAAAAACTTCATGCGTCGAACATTTGAGAAGTAGAAATTAGATATGACGTATAAGACATGGGTAATGAGGTTTCCAATATAAATATTAGGAAGAAATAAAATTGAGTTAAGGTGTGTGAAACATTAGTCAGACTTTAGATAACAGTTTACAAAAGAGGGAGACTGGTATTGTTTAACTGATGAATCAAGGGGAGTGGGGGAAGAATACTGGGGTACCACTGACAGAGAACTGCTTATAAGTCAGTGGTGGAGAGTATTTAAAGGAGTTGGTTAAAGTGGAAAGGCCAGAAAGAAATTGAAAAGTATAGTGGGATTAAGATAGGAAGGTAACTGAGGAAGAGTGGTATAAAGATTTGTTGTGTAAAAGTCGACAGGGGTTATAAAACAATGGGGGTTTGAGCTGACAAAGGAAAATGGAGTTAACCAGGTGAGAAGCATGTACACAACCATGTGTGGTTTAGTTGTTGTTTTGATAACGGCTTAAAGGTGGAAAGTCTCATAGTCTGTTTTAGTAATATTGGGATAGTATTACAGAGTTTAGATACATGATGGGAGTGTTGTGTGATTCATCTGCTGAGTTAGACTATACTGTGATTACTAAGAGTTGATTGGTTTAATGAAATTCTCCACCTGGAGAGTAGCAGTAATTATACAGTAAACGAGAATTGAAGTGCAGACATCTAAACAAGTTCCAACAAAACTTAACAAAAAATAGGGTACGTGGGTATTATCGCAACCAGATTTCAGGTGTGTCATATTTCTTCAAAGTATGGACAAATGAGTCATTGTGTTTTTGCAGGGGTGGGTAAGCTACTAACTAGGTATCTCTGACATTGGGTAATCAGTCAAGAAGAGGAATAAGTCTGAAATTCCTCTTCGAGGATGGCGATAATATGCAACTACGGAAAGCTAATCCAGAACAACAAAGGATGACTATGTTATGTTGAGAGAATAACTGCCATGGCTGTACACTTACAAGTTGGTACTTTGTTAACCTTTACTAGTCTCTTTCTTGTTATAAACTGAATGGTGGGAGTGGGAGGAGAATGGGGAGCAACTGAACATGGCGTCCACAAGTATGAGTGCTCCTTCTACCACATCGGGATCCTACTGCAATCAAACACGAGTCACACATTCTATATATATATCTATATATATATATATATATATATATATATATATATATATATATATATATATGTAAACATAACTAACACAGTACAATTGTAAGCCTGTTTTCAATTATAATTTCCCCTCATAGCGTACTATAACCAAGTGCAGTTCAATAACAGATACAGAAAATTTTGTGAGGTACACAATACCTGCACCCAGCTTTCTGCCTGGCACTTGCCTCAAACTTGATCAATGTTCTTCATAAATGTATAGACAAAACACAGCAGCTGACATTTAGTAAATTGCCATGTCACCCCAACAGCAAAAATTAAACTTCTAATGTATACAGTACCCACACGTAATACCACTTCTGTACTATGAAATATATAAACATAGTCTGTGTCAACAGCAACTAAGAATGGAAATGACCTGCAATCACAATTGTGACCTTCGATCACAATGGCTTTTATCACTCACATAACAGCATTCAGGGTCTGCGGTCCATGAACAAAGTTTTTCACTTCTTTTAAGTACTTATACCTGTCACGTCTACAAATACCCATGTCCTTGTTGTAAGCAGTTCCTCTTTATCATTTGGATTCCACAACCTGCATACTTTCTTGATTCAACAACTTCCCATTACCTGCCATTTGGAATCTGGTTGGAATAATACGTTAAGTACCAAAAATAGAAAACAAATGTTAGGGAAGGGCTGTTTTTTCAATAAAAGTGGCCTTCAGTGTTATTTATTCAGTGATGGTGGTTTTGGTGAAAGTGGCTCCCTAAAATCCATACCAGATAAATGGGGGGGGGGGGTTCAATCAGGACAAACCCAGGAAATCATTAGGCTACAACCTACCATAGGATACCGAAGAGTCTTCAGTCCCTCAGTGCTTAACACATTCTTGTTATTACTGCTGTCATTCCTTTGGTTACCTAAGGGTAGAAGAGCGCCCTCATTTAACTGCTGTCACAAGGAAGCACAGAGACCTTTCATCTTACTAAACTCATTCCTGCCAGCTGTGGTATGTTGGCATGTAAAAGTGAAAATAGTTGCTTATCCTCCAAAACATCCACCTGACTACCCCCCACCCCCTTTCTGTTATCCAAGGACAGCCTGGACCTATAAAAAATTAGTAAAAAAAAGGCAAGTCCTCACCAACAACATTACCTAAAGAGTGGTATATCTGAATGTTTATATTGTTTCTTTGTGTAGTATACACCCCAAACATCAAAAGACTGAGGTTATTAAATTTAAGTTTGATAGGGTTAAAAAAATTAACTAGTGAAACAAAGTTCCATTTGTGGAAGAAAAACTTAAGAATCAATTTTTTGGGAGCTCTTACACACACAATCAAATAAATGATGTGGTAGCAGGTTTGTATAATGATGTAGAACAACAAAATAATACAACTCAATGGAAATCAGCTGTATGCCTTCCCTAAAGTTTAGATACTAATGGCAAAAAGAATATTATCCAAAGAATAGAAGCAAGGCTCCAGTTTCTTCAGCTGATTTACAAGACACAGCTTCACAAGGCTTCTTCAGGTGTATACACCTGAAGAAGCCTTGTGGTGAAAGCACTTGTGTCTTGTAATAAATCAGCTGAAGAAACTGGAGCCTTGCCTCTGCTTGCTTCTATTCTTTGGATTTGTTTTGTGTTTTTGCAGAGGTACCTGGTTACTGTTGGAATTATATTTTGCTTTGCTTAATAAAGAATATTATGATTAATAACTGGACATTATTTAATACTAATGAAGACGTGCTAAAAAATTGGGGGGGACCTACATTTATCAATATGAGGGCGGTAAACTTTAAAAATGTATTGAAAATCAATAATAGTGAAGTTAAAGCAGGAGGGGCACTTTTAGATGTTTTAACTGCTCTGTGTGCAGGTTTATTAAATGATGGTTAGAGCAGTTTTTGTGCCAGTACTTCTGAAATTAATACATCCCAGGGGTGTTTACATGCAGTTCTGATTATGTGGTGTATTTGGCTACTTGCGCTGTGTACACAAGACTTTACACAGAGAAGACAGCGTGTAAACTTATGAGCAAAGATTTCTAGACCACAACAGAGCAATTAAATATAAAGATTATTTTAATGTTTAATATTAGCATAGGGGAAATGTACAAATTTTAAAAGATTTATTTTTAGTGTTATAGAACGTGCTGTGTTACAGGGAAGGGAAAGAAGTAGGGATGATTATTTGGAGTATTTGAAATATAAGTTGAAAATTTAATTGAATGCTGTTGTCTGGTTTTCGATTAAACTCTTTTGTTAATGTTAAATGTCATTTGAAATATTTGATGGTGTGTCAGGTGTAAGACATGCAGTTTTTGTATTGCTGAATAATTTGCTTCTGATTTGGTATTTGATTATTAGAAAATTAGTTTTCAATTTAGTCTGATAAAGCCTCAGTCCTAATGGCAATCGTGGAGATGAAAGCGCTTACTGATTGTGGTTTTTATTAAAGAATAAACTTTTGAATTTTTCTACATACTCAAGTGTTTTCATTGTTCAACATATTTGGTGTTGTTTTTACTGGTATTTCTTTTTACTCATTCATACTTTGGGAGTTTCCAATCCGCGGTGGTACAGTGGTAGTGTTGTTGCCTCACAGCAAGAGGTTCTCCTGTTCGATTCTCAGCTGGAGTGCCTTCGGTGTGGAGTCTGCATGTCCTCCCCATGGTCAAGTGGCCCCTGAAAGACATGCGTGAATGGGCGTGCCTTCACTGAAGGTTGGGCTGGCAACTCAGCACCATAAAAATCGACTGCCAATCATTAGCAGACCAGAGTTCCGCTGTGGCAACCCCTAACTGGGAAAAGCCTAAAAGACAAACAACTTTGGGAGTTTCCAGCATTCTTTTGAGTGTGTATGCCTGGATAGATACCTACCAAAGGCAACATTATCTTCTGTTACGGATCTGACAGAAGAAAAGTAAAGAGAGGTTATTATTTCCTTGAGGTTATTATTTCCTTGGAGAATATGTCTTTATTAATCATTTGGGCTAAGTAGAAGTACTTGACTGACAACATGTTGGTATGCCTAAGTCTGTGATGAAGGTGTATCATTTATGTGGTACGTGCAGGGATGTTCTCGGCTCCCAAAGAAAACAGTATTACATTTCTTGGCACTGAGCTTTAGTCCATAGTCTTAACAATGTGAGTGTGTGCAGATTAGGCACTTTTTGAGGATTTGAGTGCCATCTGGCAAGTTGATTATGGCTCAGAGTTTGTCATCTTCGTCATCATCAAACACTTAGTGAGCCATGCACTCCTGACATCAGCTTGGATATCAGCAAAGTAAATGACAAAGAGTAGTGATCCAAAAACAGAACACCATGGCACGCTATTGTTGACAAGCCTTTTGGAAAAAGGTGTGTCACTAGTCCTGAGTGGGTTCTGTCTGTAACCCAGTTTGATATCAAAAAAATATCAAGTGTTTATTTTAACTGTCAGTTTCTCAATAATGCCACAGTGTTGGATAGTATTAAAGTCCCTTGCCAAATCCAGATAGGCAGTGTGTAAAGATTTGCCTGCATTTATTGGCTCTGTAACTCTTTCAAAGACTTCTACCATGTATAGTGATCAGAATCTACCTTTCACAAGGCTATATTGGTTTGGGCCAAGGGGTTGTAAGCCATCAATATCCTTATTTATGAGCTCCATAATGATATGCTTCACACCTTTACAAATGGTAATGCTAATTGGTATTCAGTTTCTAGTGTCACTGGTAAGGCCACATTTATGGAAGAGGTACTGTGATAGCTGATAAACAGGCCTTGGGTACCTAACCAGTGATGAGGCACTGGTTCAAGAGAGAGTCAGTCAGGCAGTGTTCGTGCTAAAAAAGAGGCAGCCTGGTATGTTGTCTGGACCATATAGGTGGTGATTAAATTTGGAAAGGGCTTCTAGGACGTGTTCGGAGGTGATTTTAGGAGGGGGGTGTACTGGATGGAAAGAGGAGGAAAACAGGGAGAAGAGAGCTGCGGGGGGGGGGGGGTTGAGCTAAATGTATCCACTAGTGTACTGACAATATCCTTGGGGTTAGAGTGTCTGGTACCATTTGAGATCAGTTATGTGCAGAGCAATATTGTTTCTGACATTCATGATATAAGGCTTTACGGCTATTTTTAGATGTGGCAGCAATGTTAATCTTGTACGTGGCTTTGCAAGTTTTGATCCTTCACCTTAGTTTTTGTTTCACCTTCTTGACATTGCTGATAGAGTATGGAAGAGTGGAGTTTACCTCTCAGGGCTAACTTTTTTTTTCATTGAGTTTGTTTTTACTAGGGTTCCACTATAAAGGCCTGTTTCAGATATTGTGGATCAGAGGCAAAAGTCAGTAGATCAGAGTTAATATGATGAGTTTTACTGTGCTAACATGCATTTTGCATTATTACTTACTCCAAAGATGCCTCTAATGTTGACATAATTAAGTGTTCATTTCTCAAAATGCACAATGAAATTATGTATGCACTGCTGCAAGTTATTTTAAGCAGCAGAGCTTTAACTACATATCACCTTTATCAAGCTTGATCAGGTGACAGTGTTTTGGTAGCAGTAATGTTTTCAATTATGTAATATCAACATCTGCATATTAAAGACAACTTTAACAATTTCCAGTGTATCATGATCTCATGTTTCATTATTTAGCAGATTACTAGAATTAACTATTTCTGGTTGTTTCTGTATTGTGCTGATTGATCAACAGATATGATTACTCTTCTGTTAATGCTGTTGAGCAAACTGAAGGGAAAATCAATAGCAGGATCTAATAAATTAATATCAGCTATAAGGAAAATGGATGGATAAATTCCATGCCCAGCCATACACTGAATGCCAAAGAATGGAGCAGATTAGTGAGAACTGTCATAGTAGATTTTCCTTGGTGGGATTGTCTGGGATGGTTGCTAGCACATACGTCTAGTTTAAGCACATTTGCATTTCAGTTTATGAAAGCTGTGTTTGAGATTTGAGTTTTGTGTACTGCCAAGTGGTAGTTAAGATTGAAAGAACTACAAATAAATGCCGGAGGTTCTAAGGCTGGCGACTGAATGAATCAGTGTAGCAGAAGGTGAGTTAATGCACAGAATGGATCATCAGCTTTGCAGAATACAAAATGTACAGGAGAGTGCATAGAAAATGGGATTCCTTGAGGGCAGCCTCCAAATAAATGTCAGCTTTCAGTTTGCTGACGTGGCAGAATACTGTCCTGTGCTCCAAACGTGCAACCTGTGTGCAGCACTGGGTTTCTGCACTGACTGCACATTGGAAACTTACTAAAAGAGTAACATCACTGTGTGGCAGACCGTACACACCTGAGTTCATAATTGCCAGCTACAGACAAAAAACTGCTGTAAACTTCCAGTTTTTATAGAACAAAAGCATATCTGGCTCAACTAGCAACCTGTGCTGCTCCCATGAACTGCTCTTCAAGTGAAGAGGCAAAAAAAGTCCATTCCTTCTACTGGCACAACAAACAGGTGGCCATGTACATGACAAGCACCTCCCTCTCCAGTTTCTTTGCCCTGCCCTTGAACCTCCTTCAGTTTAGTAACAAAAAAAATAATTTCTTCTTTAAACTGTAGAAAACTAATTGATACAATGTAGCAAGCAGTTGCTGTTGTATAGACCATACATGGAACACTGCTGTCCTCAAGTTTGACCTCAAATGCAATACCGGCTTTTAAATGCAAATATTGCACTAAAGAGTGATTGGGATGATGGATGGCCAATTGTACCCCCTAACATTATGTGCCTAGGGCAGTTGCCCCTTTCTAGTTATGCTACAGTTTCAGGGAAATAAGATTATTAATCATAGCAGTTAACAAAACACCCATCCAAGTTATAGCCAACTATAGACCCCCCATCCGTGACTCAGGACAACCACTCCTCCTACCTGGATCCACTTGACTCCATCAAGGTACCCCCTAACACCCTGATCCTTGATGACTTCAACTACCCCACCATAGACTGGGTGAACTATTCCTGCACTAATGCACTCACCCAACAATTAATTGACTTCATATGTTCTAATGCACTAGACCAGCTCATTTCATCCCTCACAAGGGGAGATAACATTCTGGACTTGGTTCTCATCAACATGGGGGACTGCTGCACCACTCCCATAGTGTGTTCTTTCCTGGTGAGATCAGTTCATTCGTCTATCTCATTCGAAGTTTCTATTCCACCCACCACCATCCCTAGCCGTAATCAGGCGAAAAAACTTCTCAAAAGCTGACTGCAACCTCCTAAGGGAGGGTATCATTAGCTTCACACCACCGCCCCCCCCCAGAGAATGCAAACAACTATGCTGAACAGTACGCTAATGCAGTATACAAGCACCTATACGACTGCACAGACTCAGCCATACCCAACAGAACTAAAACCTGCTCATCAAGGAAACAGAAACCTGCCTGGTAGACATCCTCTGTCAACAGGCTTTACAACAAAAGGAAGAAACTCTTGTCCAAGGGTAAAAAAGGAACAAATTCCAAATTGGAAAAAACTCCCTCCTTAGCCTCAACAAGCAAATTAGATTACTAGTGAAAACTTCCAAAGCCAATTATGAATCAAAACTAGCCTCTAAAACAAAGGGAAACCACAAAGCCTTCGTCAGTTATGTCAGGAACCTCCATGGCAAAGCCCAGGTTTGTTCAGAGTTAGTACTTAATGGTATCACTTATACTGATCCTGTTGACTTAGCCAACCTGCTAGCAGATAGGTTCTGTGCAAACTTCACCCCCTGTCCCCCCCAAAGGCCCTTTCGACATCCTGGATACTTGTCCCACTCTTCACATCTCCATAGATCAAGTGTTAAAGGCCCTATCCAAGGCAAAGAACACAGCTTCCATGGGACCTGATAGTATCCCAGGCTGTATTCTGTACCATCTCCAGCAAGAACTAGCTTTGCCATTGAGCATCCTATTCAAACACAGCCTAAGTACAGGCTTCATCCCAGCAGAGTGGAGAACTGCCACTGTCATCCCTTTGCACAAAGGTGATGCCACTACTGACCCTGGAAACTATCACCCCATTAGCTTGACAAGTCTGATGTGTAAAACCATGGAGCGCATTATTATGGATCACATAAACAAGGACATAGGCATTCTCCAAGCACTTGAATCCACCCAGTTTGGATTCATCAAGGGCAGATCTTGCCTGTTGAACCTGGTTGACTTTTTTGAGAGTGTCACCAAAGTCCTGGATGAGGGAATGTCAGTACATACAGCTAACCTTGACTTGGTCAAGGCCTTTGACACAGTCCTCATTTGTGAATCATCAAAAAGCTATCACAACTTGGAGTAAATCCCTAGGTCATCAGGTGGGTGGCCAGTTGGCTCACTGACAGGACCCACAAAGTCAAAATAGGTGCCTCCACCTCCGATAGTAGAACTGTAACTAGTGGTGCTCTCCAGGGATCTGTCCTGGGACCCCTAGTGTTTGGCATCTACTTCTCAGAGGTCCAGGCAAAGACAAAAGGCCTGTGGCTGACCAAATTCGCACATAACTGTAAGTTGGGTGCTGTCATTGACTCCCCAAATGATGTTAACATACTGCAAGAGGGTCTCATAGCAAGTAATGACTGGTGCCAAAGTCATGGCCTCAAGTTAAATGCAAAAAAATGTATCATCATACCATTCGGCAAAAATACGGCCCCTGCTGATTACCACATCAATGGCAACCCCCTAAGCACACAACCTGTGGTGAGAAATCTGGATACTCAAGTTGACAGCAATCTCACATCTGACCATCATCTAGTAGCAGTGATCAGAAAATCCTTTTACTTGGTTCATCTCATAAGTAAAGGGATTTCATCCAGAAAAAAGGAGGTTATTACTTCTCTATACTCCTCCCTCATTAGACCAATAATTGAGTATAATGCCCTGCTTGGTATGTACCTCTCCAAACATCTGCACCATCTGGGAAGGCCACAGAAATACCTCACAAAGAGAATCCATGGCCTCCAACACCTGTCTTATGTGGACAGGCTCAAATCACTATCACTATACTCGGTTCCATACAGATTGCTCAGAGGTGATCTGTGACTCGCCTACAAGGCAATCTCAGACCCTGCCCTGCTAGAGATACTCCATATCCATAGGTCTAACTCTTCACACATTAGCCACTCGAAAGGCCTGAGTCTAATATGCAACATCAACAAAACCTGCTGGAGAGACAGGTTTGTCTCCCAGAAGCTGCCCTGTCTCTGGAATAGACTTCCCTTACACATCAAACAGAGTACCTTGCTGACCCTCTTCAAGTGCAACCTTGATGAGTGGATGGGAAACCACAAATTTGTCTCAGGGGTTCCACCTGTGTCCCTCATTGACAGGGGTGATAGGTGCTGACTGAGGTTTCTTTTTTGGGGATAAACTCTTGGCTAGGCTTGTAAGGGTCCCAGGCCCATTAACCTAGTAACCTCCTATGATCCTGTGATCCTATGATTCTATGATAGGCTGGTTCTGTGATGTACAGGAATAAAATCTGGTGCATGACCCAGATGATTCATGTTCATTTAGCTGATTAGACTCTGCAGACGCATTTGAAGGTGAGGCTAAGCTTGCAGCTTCCAGTGGGAAAAGGTTGGAGACATGTATCACGAGTATACTACTAACTGTTCTTCCTGCTGGTGACTGGAAATGAGCCACTGCATTTACTTATGCAGAGTAGGGCTTGTGAGGGTAATATCTCTGGCAGATGTGAGGTTATGTCACCACAGAGTCCTTTTATCAGTACCATGTGATACACCCAGGGAACATCAAACTATATCTTGTTTGTTTATATTACCTTTGATCAGGTAAACAGACTGGACCACTTGGACCCTTTTTATCCATAACCTACATACAGACAGAGGCAAAGATGCTTATCCAGTAAATAATGGCAAGGTAATACTCTAAAACTTATTTCAAACAAGTATTCCTGGTCATCCAGGCGACCACGGTGGTACAGCGGTTACCACTGCCGCCTCACAGCAAGAGGTTCTCTGGTTCGATTCTTGGCTGGGATGCCTTGTGTGTGGAGTCTGCATGTCCTCCCTGTGGTCATGTGGGTTTCCTCCGGCTGCTCCAGTTTCCTCCCACATCCAAAGACATGCAGTAGGTGGATTGGGCACTCTAAATTGACCCTAGGTGTATGTGTGTGTGTGTGTGTGTGTGTGTGTGTGTGTGTGTGTGTGTGTGTGTGTGTGTGTGTGTGTGTGTGTGTGTGTGTGCCTTCTGTGAAAGGTTGGGCACTGGGCTGGCAACTCGACACCGTAAAACTCCAATGCCAATCATGAGCGGACAGATGATCTGTTGTGGCGTCCCCTAACTGCGAAAAAGCCGAAAGAAGAAGATTCCTTGTCATCCAGCTTTTGGATGGAATACAACTGTATGTTCAGAAAAATGAAGACCCGATAACTAAACAGCACTGTTCACTCACTTTGAAAAAGTAATAATGTATTTATTTAGTTATTTTTGGGTATTGAAAACACTATACCTACAGTAAGCAGCTATTCGACAGGAACAAATACCCTGGAGTACTGTACCCATGCAATGAAGTTACGGCTAGAAGCAGTATTTGGAGCTTGTTTGCTTACTCTTCATTGCAGTAAGGACACTGAAGTACAGTTCAGAGGGGCAAACACACTGAGGTCCTGTGCTGTTTTTAATATAGTCAGTCTTTGTAGCTAATACCTTGTTGTAAGGAGACTTCTTTAGAAGAGCTGGAAAAAACAAGTCATCTTAATAACAGTAGATGTTGAAGGTTAGCAAGGGCACTGTGTAGAACTTGAGTAGTAGAGGTAAGGTAGTAGGAATCCTCAGTGCTTACAGAAGAGTTAACAACTAACGCAATGCTAAGGGCAAGGAGGGAGGAGTGAAATTAGATGGGCACCACAGAGGTCCTTGTAACTGAGCAACACATTAGATGAGCCCTTATTGCCCTTTTAAAGGAGAGTCCTTAACTCCCTTTTAAAGGACGGGGTGGTAGGAAGGAGGCAGATGCTATTGAGGATATTTTTCTAGGTAAAGAAAAAATGAATGGGAAAGCTCTGTGACTGCAGTATGAAATTCAGGACATTAGGTGCGGGTTTGGTTTATGGGAGCTTGAATGGAGAAGCCTAGAAGGATGAATGGCAGAAAAGGTAGAGCTGAAGAGCATGCAGTGGTTGAATTTATGAATTTTGCTAGTTAACATGGCTAGGATAAAGAAGCTTCTGTAGGAGATGAACAGCCATTTGTCCAAAGCCATGGTCTGAGACTGACCATCCTGTTTAGGAGATTGTATCATAAAAGGCAAATTTTATTCATGGAGATTGGAAGAATACAATTATTGGTATTAATCTTGGTCAGGAATGAGAGACCATATGCCAAAACCTAGTAGCTGCTCTCTTTGCTAAGGCATAACAGGCTGCTTTCATGAGAAAATTTGTGAGATGATAGCCTTTCTAACTTCAAGGAAAGTTTGTTTTGGATGTTGCTTGTATGATTAGAGTGTCTTACAAAAGTGTTTCTGGGTCTATAACCTTTCAATGGAAGAACCTGTGGGAGGCACAATGCACCACTCTTGGTCAACCAAGGAGATTTTAGTTTTAGTGCCATCAAATTCTGCCTTTGTTTTACCACTGTCAATTGTTAATTGATCATCTTCAGACAAGAAGAAGGAGGTAATGTTTTTCTGTAGTCTGGGTTTTGAAAGAATGACTGAAGGATCAGATCAAGGCATGACCATACAGTCTAGTGAACATGTGATGTTTTGCCCTGTACTGGCAGTGAGACATCTGTTAATGAATAAGATATCCAGTGTCCAAATATTTATTCTTGTGGAACTCATCTGCACTGTCTGAAAGGGAGGATAGTGTGCTGTGTATGCATACCGTTCCTAACTGTTTGTCTCAGTAACTGACTAGCCAGTTGCTACAGGAGGATCCCAAGTCATGGACTTTTCCTTCACTTAAATTGGAAGAGGTAAGAGATAGTCAGTACCAGCTTGCCAGAGTATGATGGAGCCTGCCCACACCTTCTCCTGCCTTCATTCATGTGGGCAACACATAGGCTGGTAAGCAAGAGGCTTCCTTCCCCTTGAGAAGGAGGACCTACTCAGTAAACAGTTGTGGCAGCATTCACCCCACTGTGCAGTAACCACAGAAGAGGGCAGAATACAAAAACATGAAAGACTGGGACAGAACCCAAAGTCAATGGCATCTGTGAATAGAAAGAATAAAGAGATCAAAAATAAGATTTTTTTTATTTTTGAAACAACTTTATTTATTCATTACATTATCGATTCGCAACAAGTTCACATGTATTACTTACAATAAAAAGAAAAAAATCTTAATATCTCCCATTATAATGTACATGCATCGTACAAACAGGTTTCATCATAATTCTGTTTTTTGCTCATATACTTTAAAATACTTATCTACTTTTGAAGTCCTTCTAGCCTACTGACTATAACTATCTACTTGAGCTTTATTTTTAAGTAATGTTCCATAATGATTCATCACTTATTTTTATCAAATTTATTTCCTCAATCTGGTAATGGTCACCTTCTAAAACTTATTTCTTTTACTTTACTTTATTCACTACTTCAGTTACTACTGGCTTAATTTTTGATTTCTACTTTTTTGGCTGCTAATACCACACCTTGCTATTTCCTAAAAATTCTAAATCTGACAGCAAAAATAAAGTTAATCCTAACAGTTAATATACGTGATACATAAACAGTATCTCCACCTTGTTACTCCTCTTAATTTGCTCTCTACATCTCCAGCCCCTGTTGCCATATTCTAGGTTACACATGTTTAACGGCATATGTCCACTTAGTACGCTACCTGCACACCACAGTGATTATTACTGCTGCCGTTTGGTAAATCCTTATTCGTCACCCTACATTCAAGGCTACTAAAGCCTCTAGAGCTGCATACCATATGTAACCCCATATAGGGCCTCAAGATTACCCAGTTTAACAGAAGGAATGCCATTTCAATGGTATCCACATCTTGATTCAGGCATCTGAAGCTGCCCAAGTGGATATTTCTGGCAGCTTCGATGCATGTGAAAAGATCAGAAACATAATGTTTGTTTTGTTAGGAGTAAATATTAAGTATGAACTATAGAGCCTGTTTTTTGGATGGATTATAAATTGTTTTGCTGCTGTTCGCATGGCTGAATGGTTGGTACCTGCATAATAAAGCAATACTGTCAGTGTCGCTATGTTGCATATCTATTTATAATATTGTCAGAAAGGATTGGTCTAAGTGTTAAAATAAGAGAGCCAAGTGCTACTAGTGCTGAAAGTAAGGGGCCTAGAACAACAAATGCAAAAAAATTTAAAGCAGTTCTTGGAAACCACCTTCAGCAAGCATTAAAAGAAAAAATTTTGCAGAGGCCCTGTGTGGGAAGACACCCTCTGAAATCGTGTTTTTGTGTGTGTGTGTGTGTGTGTGTGTGTGTGTGTGTGTTATTTATTTTACATTTGTTTACCGGGATAGTCCGACTGGATATATGTCCATTTTTAGCCGAGGCCCGGGGACAAAAGCTCCAATAGACAATATTACAAGGATTACACATCAAGTTAGTTACATAGAAAATATAAGATAAAGAGTTATATACAATGATTTAGTATTGTTCCCAAAAGGGACACACAGTTTACATGGTCAGACACATTAAAGCAAAACTCATCAGACTGGTACAATACATAGTTGAGTTAAGATATAATTCAGGTATGATTTCATTTTATAGCATAATCAGGGTTGGTACATGGACAAAGCCAGTTCACTTTGAAATACTGTTTGATGCTTTTTTTGAAGAGATTTATGGAGGATTGGAGGGTTATATAGTTTGGCAGAGCATTCCAGGTTTTGCCAACAAAGTTGGGAAACAGGGATTCACCAGCTGAGTTAGCTTTGTAGGTTTGGACCAATAGTTTGTTGGCAGATCGTAATGACCTCAAGTTGTTGTATGGCTTTATAATATTTATGATTGAGGGGGGTAACCTCAGGGTGGTAAAGAATTTTATGGGCTATTAAGAGTTGATTTAGTTGAATTAAGCTGAGAAGTTCTAGCCACTCTAGTTGTTTCAGGTTCTGGCAGTGATGGGTTCTATAGGTGGAGCCAGTGGCGAATCTGGCAATATGGTTGTAGCTATGGGAGAGCTTATTCAGTTCAGATTTATTAAGGTTTGAGAGTACAGGAGAGGCATAAATAAGAGTAGAGAGTAGGTGTGACCAGGCAATTGCAATTCTAGCCAGTGGTGTTAAAAATGACTTGTTTCTATACAGAGATCCAAACTTCTTATTGATGGTCTGTGTGGTTTTGTTGACCTGTAGGTCAAATTTAAGATTATTATCTATGATAACCCCTAGAAGCTTCGTATGGGTATCTGGGGAGATAATGGTACCACTACTAGGGTGAAAAGCAGAAGTTTAGTTTTATTGGGGTTCAGCAGTAGACGTTGTTTGGAGAGCCAGTTTTCAATAGTGTTAAATGTGTTCTGGGTTAAGATTTGCAGGTTGGATGGGGAGGTGGCTGAGCAGATGAGAGTGGACTCATCTGCGTATTGAATGCAGGTAGCTTTAGAGATGGCAGTGTGAAGGTTGTTTATGAAAATAGAGAAGAGTAGTGGTCCTAGTATGGAGACTTGAGGGACACCAAGAGTGAGAGGTAGCTAATACAGACACAAGTTACAAGCCTCTGAAGGAATTTATTTTATAGGATTCACTTTATATCTTTCAGTTTAGATGCACCAAATAGTTTTCTGTTATATCTTTCAGTTTAGATGCATCAACTAGCTCAACTCAGGGTTTTCTGATATGATTTTCAGTAAAATTACACCAAATTATCCTATGTCGTATACAGGTAAGTACCTTAATTTAATGTATTTAAGTTGTTACTTTATCCTGCTTGGTATGTCTAGTCTCACATTTGGTTGCATAACTTTAAGTAATACTAGGGATTTCACTAGTATAATGTTAGGGACACCACCAGTGCTGTAGACCCAGGGCTTTAAATAAAACAGTCTATGTTTCACAATATTGACCTTATATAAGTAGGTTGCTGAGGGCAGGACAGTTAAATCTCTGAATTTCAGTTGCAGCAGGGAGATCCTTTCCCTATGTTGCAAGCCTTTCAAGTTGTGGGTAGTTAGGAGGGGTATAGCACCATTGTAAAAATGCGGTGTACTGGGTCAGGAGCACCAGGGCGTTTGTGTGTATTTTGTTTGTCCGTATGTATTTTTATACATATATATATATATATATATATATATATATATATATATATATATATATATATATATGTGTGTGTGGATGTTTATGTATATGTATGTATGTATGTATATGTGCATATCTACATATATATATGTGTATATATATATATATATATATATGTGTGTGTGTGTGTGTGTGTGTGTGTGTGTGTGTGTGCGTGGATGTTTATGTATATGTATGTATATGTGTATATATACACACACATATATCTATATATCTATAGATATATATATATATATATATATATATATATATATATATATATATATATATATATATATATATATATATATATATATATATATATATGCTCATAGGTGTGTACTAGGCTGATGGCCTTGGAGCCTTTACAAGCTTAGCCCATAGAATTACCCTGGCCTCATGCCACCCGACCTTAGTTCCTAGTGCCTCTGTCCAGTATAGCCAGTTTAGTGATCCTCGGGGTGAATTTTCTATTTCCCATCCACTCATCAAGATTTCTGTTGAAGAGGGCAGTGAGGTGCTCTGCTTGACATGTATGAAAAGTCTATTCCATAGCATGGGCAGTCTCTGGGTTATGAACCTGTCCCTCCAGCATGTTCTGTGGATTGTGGTAATGAGGTTGAGGTCTCTGGAGCGTGTGGTGCAGAGCAATTGGGATTTCTTTAGGTATAGCATTTCTAACAGAGCTTGGTCAAACATGGCTTTGTAAGTCAAGCAGAGATCGCTTCCAAGTAAGTGATATGAGACAGGGAACAATTGGAGTTTTTTGAGTCTGACCATATACGACAAGTGTTTAAGGCCTGGGATCCTCTGTGTGAGGTACTTTTGCGGCCTCTCCAGTTGTTGCAGGTGTCTAGTGGGGTACATGCCAAATGGGGCATTGTACTTGATGATTGGCCTAATGAGGGAAGACCAGAGGAAGACAATGACCTCTTTCTTCCCGGATGCAAAACCCTTAGTAATGAGATGTGCCACGCAGAAGGACTTTCTGACCACAATGGCAACTTGGTGGTCAAAAGAGAGGTTGCTGTCAACCTGTTTTCCCAGATCTCTTATAATGCCTTCTGTGTTCAGTGGGCTACCATCAATGTGGTAATTCAAGGGAACTGGGTTTTTCCCAAAGGGGGATGACGACACATTTTATGGCATTGAGCTTAAGTCCATGGTTCTGACACCAGTCATTGGTGTCATTGAGGTCTTTCTGTAGGATGTCAACATCACTTGGGGAGTTAATGATAACTCCCAACTTGCAGTCAAATACGGACTTCATCAGCCGGAGTCCCTTCATGTTGGCCTGGACTTCAGAGAAGTAGATACCAAAAAGGAGAGGACCCAGGACCAAACCCTTTGGGACTCCACTTGTGACTGGTCGGCAGTCTGACTTGGAGTCAGCTACTTTCACACTGTGGGTTCTATCTGTGAGCCAGTTTGCAACCCACCTAGTGATATAGGGGATGATGCATAGCTTAGTGAGTTTTTCTATGATTCCTGAGTGGGGAATGGTATCAAAGGCCTTGGCTAGATCAAGGTAGGCTGCATGAACCACCTTGCCTTCATCCACAGCTTTGGTGACTGACTCAAAGAAGTCAATGAAGTTGAGCAGGCATGATCTACCCTTCACAAAAACGAACTGTGTAGGATCCAGAGTTTGGAGATTCCCTATATCCTTGTTTATTAGGTCTATGATGATGCATTCTATAGCTTTGCATATCAGACTCATCAGGCTAATTAGGCGATAATTCCCGGGGTCTTTAGTCACTCCTCCTTTGTGGAGAGTGATGATTGTAGCAGTGCGCCATTCAGTAGGGACAAAGCCTGAGGTGAGGCTGTGATTGAACAGTGCACCTCGCCAGTTCACTCTAGTTCATGTAGAGCACAGCCAGAGTATTGTCACGTCCCATAGAAGCTGTATTCTTGGCCTTAGACAGTGCTGTTTTAATCTGCGCAGCAGTAATACAGGGTGTTTGGCAATCTACTGGTATTGTGATTGGTCCTTTGGGGGGGTAAAGCTAGCACTGAATCTGTCGGCCAGTATATTGGCAATATCTGTTGGCTCAAGTATAGGGGGTACCATTGTGCAGTAGCTCAGAGAAAATCTGGGTATTGCCATGGAGATTCTTTACATAACTATAGAAGGCCTTGTGGTTGTCTTTACTATCTGCTGCAATTCTGTTTTCATAGCTAGCTTTAGAGGATTTGATGAGGGATCTCGACCTTTTGTTGAGGCTGATAAGGGAGTTTGTCCAGTCTTGGGACTTCGCCTTATTCTGTATCAGTTTCCTCCTTCTGTTGTAGAGTTTGTTTATGGCAGGGGACCACCAGATTGGCTTCCTTTTTTTTTTTGAGGAGAGCATCTTAGTTCTATTGGGAATGGCGAGATCCATGCATTTGTGTACATGTTCGTACAGTGCATTGGTGTATGATTTGGCAGTCATGCAACTATTCTCCATTTGCATGGGTGCTGTGAAATTAGCCACCTCTGTTTTTAGGAGCCCAAAGTTAGCTTTGGAGAAGTTTTTCATGGTGGTTACCTTTGGGGGGGGTGGATTTCCAAGGTGATTAGTTTGTGGGCAGATCTAACCAGGGAGACCAGGTCAAAGATGCTGCTACCGCTAGTGGTCCAGAGCATTGGAATTAATGAATTCAAGAAAGCATTGGACACGTGTATTGGTGCATGAGTAGTTTTCCCAGTTAATGGAGGGGTAGTTGAAGTCGCCCAGTATGAGAGTATTAGGTTGGACCCTAATATTCTCCCGGGTGCTTAGGAACGTGGAGTGTGAGTCTTGGGAAATGGTTGGGGACCTGTAGCAGGCTACGACCCGAATCGTTCTACACACCAACTTTGATGTCTCACAACAATGCAAAAAAGGCAAACTCCACTGTCAGTGAAAGTAGTTTCAGCGAACTATTTTTTTGTGTTTAACAAAACTACCTTCAGCAACCTGACACACACCTAAACAGATTTCTGTAGTGCCACTGACATGATATCCCTTGGTGTGAAGAGGGAGCGATGTCAGATTACCTACTTTTTGCACAGAAGGTAACTGAAACCAAATGGGTCATTGTCTGATGCACCATACAGTAGTGGTCTTTGTGTCTAAGTATGTCATACTGAGCAGAGCTGAAGGCATTGGAAGACCTCCAAGGAAAAGCCAGGGCACCTTGCCTTTGGACAGGTTGCATGCAGTCAGTGAAGCAGAGTAATGTAGTATGTATAGCATGCCCAGGTCATAGGATGCATTTGATGTCTTTGAAAAAGGCACTGTATACAATGTGTTTAATTAGTTTCTTGTTATGGCATTTTCCTTAGAATGTTTGCAAGCTTAGAAAGACAATGAGTCTTAAACGATCAAGGATGTTGGTACAATTACATGTTGGTGCTGAGGATGCAGTTGCTGTTATCTGCAGATGTGACACCCTTCTTTTTTAGCCTTTAATTTGTAAGCCGCCATGACACAGCATTAGAATATGCTTCAGGTTTAAAGGATTAAGCTAAAACCCATTCAGTAGTAGCAGCTTAATTACATTCAGCATTTTTTTTTATCTGCATATGAATTACCTGCTTTTAAGCAGATATCAAGAAGTAGATGTCAGTTGCTTGATGAAATGGTAAAGATTTTTCAGGATTCTGAGTTGTAGGTGCAGTAACATCAGAATGCTGATGACTTGTTTATCAGTCTGTCTGTGGCATATATTAGAGTGGAGGCATGTTTTGTTGGCTGTTGGAGCCGAGTAAAGATTTCACACCTTGCCAGAACTCCTTAGGATGGTTTCAGTCCTGCTTTATAGGACTGTGTATTCTACCCTCTTTTCTTATGTGTACTGTACGCTGGTTGCACAGCTTTCAGAAGGCCAGCATTGTGCCTTGAGTTTTACAATGAATTTAAGATTTTCAAAGCTCCAGCCTTAAGAAACAGAGGCTTTGGTGTCTTGCATTACTGAAAGATTGGTGTGACCACTGACTCAGTTTCCTGAGGTAATAAGTGAGAATGAGGGTATTTAAAAAGGCAAAAAAGACAGAAAAGAGATGGCGTCAGCACTTGGGAGTTTTATTTTTGCTGGGCACGAATCCAGCTCTGCATGGTCTTTATACCTGTGAATGGAAAAGCTTTGTGCAACGTGCCCAAGTAGACTGTGAATCTCACCAAAAGTGAGAAATACTCCTAACAGAGAAAGCATGGGAGTGATCACTCACGAAGTCATGCAAACTTCCATCTGAAAAGATGTTGCGTAGTTGTCTTGTATGAGGGTAGTCCAACCTGGGATTATGTGTTTCGGTAGGAAGGTAATAATCTGAGTAAATTTTTAAAATTAGGAGAGTGGAATAATGGTGCAGTAGGTATCAATATCTTTTTATAGCTTGGGGTTCCCTAGTTTGATTCTTGGCTGAGGTACCAACTATGCAAAGCCCTCCGTGTTTGTTGGGTTTACTCAGGGTACTCTGTTTTTCTCCCACCCGCCAAAGATATGAGATATCTAAAATGACAAGTCTAAACTGTCTCTGGGTGCGCATGCAATGTGTGTATGATATGGGAAAAAAAAACTTGGCGATCTTCTCTGTTTCTTATTTGCTTAGTAAACTTTGTGGCAGGTGGAGGCTCTTCACAGCGTCACTGTAGGAGACTGATGCAGCTTGTAATCCATGCTGGATGGACAAAGGTGGTATGGTGTTTTTCTTTCGAGTACCAGCTGCAGTCCCCAAGACATTAAGATCCCCTGTACAAACAACTTTAAATTCCACATTCCTAAATATGCAGATGAGTATCTTATAAGAGGAGAAGAAAAGATTCACCTTTGTTACTTAATTTATCATTTGTAAATAGATAGCTGGTCCAAGGACCTTTTTCAGTGATGAGCTAAGCCAGAGGCATAAAGCTTTTCAACATAGATGGCGAGTCACATTTTTTTCAAAAATAAGATGTAAGCATACTTCATGTTAAAAGATTAAGAGATATATTTAGTCATGAAGGTTAACTAGATATGTCTACGTATTGGATCAGCTTTAAATGTTATGTAATCAAGACAATGACAGAATAAAACACATATGACAAGTTTATAAACTGAAGAGTGTAGGGTTCTAAAGACGTAAATAAAAAGGTAAGTGTGGTGTGTTCAAGACATGACAGAAAGAGAGTGACTGCAGCAAGATTGAAGAGGTGAGCAATAGGAATAGTGGATAGAAGGGTTGATGGGTATAAGAATTGGGGGGGGGTGTTGTCATAACTTTTAAATTGTGCTTATTCAGAGAAGCAATTGAGAGCTTTCCTGAAGATGGGATGACATGAGAGTTCAATTTAGGATACAAGGATGACTGTTGGTTTAAAAAGTATGGTACTGAACTGGTGCTATGAGGACCATGTAGCAGTAAGAACATTGACTACATATTCCCATTGGACCATCTGGGTCTTTTTACAGGCTGATGGGGGGGCTCCACTGTAAGCTAACTAATATTACCTATATTCCAGTTATAATGCATCCCATTCTTGTAAGATACTACATACATTGTGAGAACCACAGAGCGAAAACTACTGCAGTGTTGTAGTAGACTGACCAATTGCTTTCTATATGAATGTTGTGAACTCTACGACATTATACTCTGTGTGTTTTGGTAGCAGGCTATTGTAAAACTGTATATGATTAGCATGTAAATTATACTCAGAATATTAGTAATAAGCAATTTATCCACCTTAAATGCTATATCTAGAATGAGACATGCAGATGTTTGCTTGATGCAGGTTTTTGTGATGTGTGCCCTTGTATGTTTCCAGCTGTTCAAATTGTACCACATGAATTATGAAAGGAAAGGGCTTGCATGTTATGTGAATCAAAAGCCTCTGTGAAGTGTCTTAGAACTAAGTGCCTGCTCTGAGGACCAACCATATCAAAGACTTTGTCATAGGTCTTCAGCATGACAGTAGATAGATTTTGTCAGAAGAAATATTCTGAAAGTGAGTTAAGACCTTGTCGCTCCCATGTGGTAGACGTCACACTTTCATATTGTTATGCAACGACTCGGAGATCAGAGTGACTCTGGGTAGATTAAATAAGCCTGAGGGACAGCATGCAATGATGGTCTTCCTGCAGCTTTACCAGAGGGTTTGGAAATGCCAGCATTTTATAACAACAGAGATGATTATATATTCATAAAACTCATGGTGACAATGAGCTTTTTTGGAGTGTACATGGCTTATTTAAAAATGTAATTAGTAATATACACATGCACAAACACAGAAACACACACAGAAAAAAAACTTTGATTTGTCTGGCAAATACAAATTCACACTGCATGTCCAACATACCAGTGACTTCTAAGAACTTTTTTCTTCAGCAGTGCTTCCATGATTTTCCATGTAGTTGGGGTCAGATTGACCAACTTGAGTCTTGCTTCCCTGCTCTTTGAAGGGGAATACATCTGCCATCTTCTGGTCTTCAAAAATTAAAAGGTTATTTGTGTTACCGTTTTCTATGGATTTCTTAAATAAGTGTAGGATGAATCACAACAGGCAGTGTTATGTGCACCTTTAATTTCTGAAGTCATTTCATAACATTTCTGTGTAAGGGCTGAGATGAACCTTTTATCAGGTGTTCTTTCACTTACTGGATTAAGCAGATCCTGTGTAAGGGCTGAGATGTGCATTTTATCAGGAGTTCTTTTACTTACTGGATTAAGCAGATCCCGTGTAAGGGCTGAGATGTGCATTTTATCAAGTGTTCTTTTACTTACTGGATTAAGCAGATCCCATGTAAGGGCTGAGATGTGCATTTTATCAAGTGTTCTTACTGGATTAAGCAGATCCCGTGTAAGGGCTGAGATGTGCATTTTATCAGGTGTTCTTTTACTTACTGGATTAAGCAGATCCTGTGTAAGGGCTGAGATGTGCATTTTATCAGGAGTTCTTTTACTTACTGGATTAAGCAGATCCCGTGTAAGGGCTGAGATGTGCATTTTATCAGGAGTTCTTTTACTTACTGGATTAAGCAGATCCCGTGTAAGGGCTGAGATGTGCATTTTATCAAGTGTTCTTTTACTTACTGGATTAAGCAGATCCCGTGTAAGGGCTGAGATGTGCATTTTATCAGGTGTTCTTTTACTTACTGGATTAAGCAGATCCCGTGTAAGGGCTGAGATGTGCATTTTATCAGGTGTTCTTTTACTTACTGGATTAAGCAGATCCCGTGTAAGGGCTGAGATGTGCATTTTATCAGGTGTTCTTTTATTTACTGGATTAAGCAGATCCCGTGTAAGGGCTGAGATGTGCATTTTATCAGGTGTTCTTTTACTTACTGGATTAAGCAGATCCCGTGTAAGGGCTGAGATGTGCATTTTATCAGGTGTTCTTTTACTTACTGGATTAAGCAGATCCCGTGTAAGGGCTGAGATGTGCATTTTATCAGGAGTTCTTTTACTTACTGGATTAAGCAGATCCCGTGTAAGGGCTGAGATGTGCATTTTATCAGGAGTTCTTTTACTTACTGGATTAAGCAGATCCCATGTAAAGGCTGAGATGTGCATTTTATCAGGAGTTCTTTTACTTAAGCAGATCTTTCACTGCTTCCTCTTATCATCACAGAGCAGAAGTATTCATTTAACAAAAGTGTTTTTAACCATTGTTTTATTATCCCATATTTTATTAAGTTTTACTCTCTCTCCATATTTTATCCTTTATTGCATCTATAAAAGATTTTCTTTTCTGATTTGGCTTTCCTTTTTGGATCATCTTTCCTCCTTCCTTCTGCCTGCTGTGGTATTTGTTCATGTTTATCCTGCCGTTTCCCTTTTGTCTCAGGTTTGAAAGACAATTGCAAGTAGATTCTCAAAACTGATTTAAAGATAAAAAGGAAAACACTAGTAAGATAATTAAAAACATTCACCTGAAAATAGATGGCAGGCAGCCATTACATTTCTTTTTTTAAGACACCTGTAGTGACTTAAATACATAAATTCTCAAGTAATTTCAGATGTATTTCATCTCTGCATCTCCCTCTGTAAATAAAACTTGTTTCTGTTAGAACAGCAGGCAATATGCAATTATTGTGCAGTCTGGGAGATCATGGATGTCTTGCTGGGTCTATTCTCACCTTGAGTATCTCAAAGATTTGCAGTATTAACAGCAAGTAGCCACCCAGTTCAACATGAAACAGTAAAAATACTGCAAGAATAAAAAATAATTATATTTAATCTCTCACTTAAAATGCATGCATTCCTTTTAAGGCACCTGCAGTTCTGCATTTATTTCAGAAACACTGCATCTCTATGCCTTCATTTTTCCCCGTTTCCAATTTTTTTTTTTTTTTTTTTTTTTGCAAATATGCTAAAGAAAGTAGATGCTTCTGACCTTAACTTTTTTCATATAATTTTTGAGGTATTCATGTACATGGGTAAAAAATATGATTCAGTGAGTTTTTATAAGAGGATATTCTACTGGAATAGATTAGATATTTTTTAAGTGATCCAAGAACATGTATCCAGTTGCTGTCCTGTTTCTAGCTTTCAATATTTGCTACAAAAATATACACCATATGAGACAACAGTGCAGAATTTTGTGGCAAAATAGGAGATATTCTTAAAATTCAAGGACAGTTTACTGTTATGGTCCTACAGTTCTGAATATAATATTTTGTTAAACAAAATGACTTTATGAAATTAGGCCCAAGACCGACTATGAGGGACCATGTTAAAACAAAACAGGGAAGTAGGAAGAGAACTGCTTACAAGGCATCTATGTGCTGGTAGATCTGGACTTTTGTGTATTTGTTTATGTTTTATTCTTGATACCAATGAAGGCCTTGTATTGACACTGGTTAATCTGTGAGACTTGTTGTTGTGTTTTTCGGCTTTTCCCGGTTAGGGGTCACCACAGTAGAACTCCGGTCCGCTAATGATTAGCAGTTGATTTTTACGTGCCGAGTTGCCAGCCCTAACGCACAACCTTCAACAAAGGTATGCCCATTCACGCATGTCTCCATGCAGAAGACGCTCTAGCTGAGAGTCGAACTGGACAGCGTCTTACTGTGAGGTGACAGCGCTACCGCAGCACCACCACCGTGGATTGGTTAATCTGTGAGACTACAGACCAAAAATAAAATCAGTTACACTGTATTTGAGTGCTGTCATGTGTACTTTTGTGCTGGGTAGTGTTCTTACCTTTGTTTTATTTCTGATCACTTAAAACATGGGGAAACTGTATTCGTGAGCTTCTGTTTTTGGATTATTCTTGCTATTCCTACTGTCTTCTCACACACACACACACACACACACACACACACACACACACACACACACACACACACACACACACACACACACACGTGCCCATGAGCGCGCACTCACATGCTCATGTGTAGTAATCTAAGTTGCATTTGCAGAGGATCAGGGACAGTCTTAGGCTTAAGAAAAACTAGGGAGGCTGGGGCTACCTGCAGGTTAGTGAAGTATGGCATCACGAGTATGCTCGGTGAATTGCTGAACAGTCTCCTGCCACATACCGACGTTTGTCCCTTTTACCCTTTGGCATCACCGGAGCTAGACATGCAGTGATGTTGATACATTTTCTGTATGTTTCTATACATGGCAACAAGACTTGTTCTATTTTTTTTCTACATGTCAGAGAAGCTGTGACTTCTGATATTTTGCTAGGTGACATTTTAGCTTAGAGGTCTTCGTCCAGTGATCATCTAAGGAAAGCGCAGTCCTTCAGACGTACTACACTTCGCTCCCTAGCCTAGCCCTCAATGACTGAGATCTATCACTTGAACCAAGGTCACTGACATCATTATCAGACATCATTCCTGGGCATCAGCTAGCCAGCTGCAGTGTCATCATGTGACTAAAGAACCGACATGAAAGTTTGACCAATCAGGAATGGAGTTCTACATCAGAGGATCGTGCTTCTCTGTTTGTGTGTCATCTACAGAGAGATGAGTTGCTTCTGCACACATCAGGCTAAGGAAGGAAGCCTCCATGTTGTACTGACTCTATTCAGGTAATGGAAATAGCAGACCCACAATGGTATTAAAAAAATAAAAGCTAATTTACTATATAGCTAACACCAAATGTGTGTTTTACAAAGGCGTTAGCTGACTAGTATCTTTGTCATTGTGATACACACAGTTTTTATATTATGTCTGCTTTATAGTTTTCTTAAATGTGCACCCCTCCCCACCCCCCGAGTTTTATGCACGTTGACTGTCTTCTCTGTAATATAATATTTTGCCCCTATTTTTGGCTCCCCACAGATGACCATCAGCTGATTCCCAGGTGTTCTTCGTGTTTCACTGTCGCAGTCATTACATTTGGGTAATCTGCTGGCAGGTTGCCCTCAGTCGGCCTGAATTCCAAAGTCTTGGGTCCTGCGTCAGTTGCTGTCTCCTCTTCCATAACGTCAGGTCGTCAGGGGTATAAAACAAGCAGCCGACACCATTTTCTTTAGTCTTTTTTGCCGCACGGTGGCCGAAGCAGAAGCATTTCGCAAGTACCGGTCGGCCAACTCGTGAAATATTCGAGTTTGAGCTTCAGAACCGAAGTCTTCACTAAAGCTAAGTACCCCGTTGGGGAAACTTTTTTCTTGCTCCATACCAATGTCAGAAAAAGTTAATAATTGTATTACTTGTGGGAAGCAAATACCTCATAAGGATTTCCATTTATACTGTATTCCTTGCCTAGGCCCTGATCACAATGCTAGATTTAACCAATGCACTATTAAGCGTTGATATATTTTTGCCTCAAAGTATTCTGGAAACAGATTTAACTACCCAGAAATGTCATTGGATAGCAATCCGACTACCAGAGTACATAAAAAATGCAAAGAAAAGGACAGAGACAGACAGTCCAGGTCCAAAACCGACGACAAAGCTTCTCCTAAGCCAGTTGGTGGTTCGCCGGTACTCAGTGAGGCGCCTTCGCAGCCCCTGATACCTGCTACTTTCGAGTTGCAGGCCCCTACCGAGACACATGTGAAGTCTGGCATGCCACGAGATACTCAAAGTATTGGACCCATGGATGTATCCCCCTTGGATGGGTCCAGAGCCACTGAGCAGGCACCGGCTTCTGAGAGTGTATTCAGGCCTCAACATTTTTATATCAAACCGATGACAGCTGCAAAACCAAAGACAAAAGCAACTTCTAAAACTAAAAAAACAATGCATGAGCTACACGCACAGGCCGCTATGCCTAAAAAACAGATGATCAAAATGGCTGAATATTTTATTACCTTGATCAGGGGTTCCCATCCCCCTCCTGATAAGAGGCCTAGGCAAGACACTGATTATGAATCTTCAGATCAGGTTTTTATTTCTTCTCATTCCTCTTCTGATCAGGAATTATCTATACCTCCCTGTGAGGATTCTGATGCAGAGGAGTCTATACCATCTGCATCACCTTCTGGGGATTATTCATTTGGAGAAACCTTGCATACTTTGAGGGAGCATTTTCACTGGGAGAGTCAAGATTTCTCAGAATCAAAGGAGAGGCTCAGGGATTTCCTTCTTCTCCCTCAGCACAGGCCTTTAGCCATACCCCCTGTTTTAGACATTGTGGATTATGTGTTTTCATATTCAAGCTTGACCCCTGACTCCTTACCTCCAGCTCCCAGAAAGCCTGACAGATATTACAGGGTCCCTGACTCACACAAATTTTTATTTAGAAACCCTGCTGCTGATCCAGAAACTATTTCACAGGGTCCAAAGGGAGTTAAGGCCTCAACAGCAAAAAATCCTACCCCCTCTGACAGAGATTCAAGGGCACTGGATAGATGGGGAAAAAAGGTTTATACATCTGCAGCCTTGGCAATTAGGGCCTTAAACTGCAAGCTTCATATGCTGAAATATCAACAACATGTTATGGGATTGCTGAAACAGAAAGGGTCTATGTTATAACATCGAATTTTATAAAGTTCGAATGTTATAATATCGAACCAGTTTTGTCGAACGCTGAAAACAGCGAAGGTGCAGGACACCGAATTCTTTCCCAGGGAAAGAATTTGGTGGGCCATTGCTGTGGCTTCGCTGTTTTCAGCGTTTGATATGTTGTAACATTACGGGTCGGGTTTAGGTAAGTGTGCGATTGTGTGTAGGTTAGGGTTAGGGGCAGGTTAGGTGAGTTAGGCTTAGGGAGCGGGTCAGGTAAGTGTGCAGTTGTATGTAGGTTAGGGTTGGGGGGCAGGTTAGGTGAGTTAGGGTTAGGGCAAGGGTGAGGTGAGTGTACGATAGTGACGGATCTTAAGGTTAGGGTTGGGTTAAGGTAAGTGGCTAGCTAGTAGTGTATGTAAAGTTTAGTTTAGGTGTAGGATTTTAAGTGTATGTGTGTGGATTGCTGTTTTTTGTGTGTGTTTGTGTTGTGTGTATGTTTCTCGGAATAGCGATTTTTTTCCCTGGGAAAAAAATCGCTATTCTGACTGTTCGATGTTTGCAGATTTCGGTGTTTAGGGTTCGATATTATAACATTCGATCTTTGTAGATTTCGATGTTATAATATAGACCCAAACAGAAAATGATGTTGATTTCTAAATGAGCAGAAAATAAAGAATTGCAGAAATTTTTGCATACAGCTGAACAGGTTGGAAAGCATACTTTGCAATGGGGTTTTGATTCCTTAGAGGCCTCCTGCAGGGCCACAGTTACTGGATCTGTAATTAGGAGACATGCCTGGCTAAAAGAGCAAAATTTGCCTGATCATGTTAAAGCTAAATTACTGGATGCACCTTTACAGCATGATACTCTGTTTGGTATTAAGGCAGAAGAAAAAAATGGAAGACAAAGCTAAGTCTATGCAAACTGTAAAATACTTCTTACAAGTGCAGCCACCAAGATTCAGTAGACACTGGCCTACAAAAAATTGGTCCTTTCCTGTGTCAGACAAAGCTCAAAGGGGCAAATCCAGACGCCCTAAGGGTTCCAGATACCAAGCACAAGATTCTTACAGGTCAAAGCAATGGGGCACTTCTACCTCCAAATCTGGAGGAGATAAAGCGCAAACCTACAGAAAACAGTCCCAATGACTTCCCTCTGCCTTCACCAAGCACTTACATTTTGGCAGCACCCTTAGGGGAAAAATTAGCACTTTTTGCTCAAAATTGGCAGTTAATAACCCAGGACAAGTGGGTGCTAAACATAGTATCACAGGGATGCAGATTCCACTTCCATACTCTGCCAGTGGCAAACAGTTGGCCAGATCTACCAAAACATCAATGGGCAGAGGCACAGAAACAGGTTACATCCCTCATGGATATGGGGGCCATTCAGCCAGTACCAGAACAGGAAAAAGGACAAGGTTTTTACTCAAGACTGTTCTTGGTATCTAGAAAGGACAAGGCCTGGTGGCCAATACTGGATTTATAGATTTTGAACACATACCTGGACATTCCAAAATTCAAAATGCTGACTTTGCAGCAGCTTCTGCCCATGCTGGGCAAGAATGCTTGGCTGGTGACATTAGACCTAAAAGAGGCATACCTGCATGTCCCAATAAGGCAATCATGCAGAAGATACCTCAGATTCAAGGCTGGCTTAATGCGTTACCAATTCTCTGCACTGCCCTTTGGCTTATCTACTGCACCCAGGATCTTTACAAAGTGCCTGGCACCTGTAATTGCTTTTTGCAGACAAAGAAGTATACAAATATATCCTTACTTGGATGACTGTCTCATTCAAGCAGAGAACAAGGACATTCTTCTTCAACACCTGGCGTTTGTGAAAAGGATTCTAACATGCCTAGGGTAAACAATAAACGAAAAGAAATCACAACTGGTACCCTCTCAAAAGATAACATTCCTGGGTGCAAGCTTGAATACAACTGCCCAGATGGCTTACCTCATGCCAGACAAACAAAGGCAACTGACTACTTACTTAAAACTGATGGTATCAAAAACCCAGTTATCTGCAAGACAAACTCTTTAGGCTTTGGGCTTCATGGCATCCTGCATCCTACTGATTCCACATGCAAGACTGCATATGAGGAAACTTCAATTGCACCTAAAAAGCTTATAAAGTCAACATTGTCACAGTCTGGAAATTCCTCTCATTCCCTGCCTACAACAGGAGTTTCTATGGTGGGCAAAGGCATGTCACCAAAACATGGGACGGCCCTTAACTCTACCCCCTGCCAGCCAAACCTTAACAACAGACACATCAGATTATGCCTGGGGGGCCCACATGGCAGGAAGATGCATTCAGGGCATATGGACCCCAAAACAAATGTATCTACATATCAACCAAAAAGAGATGCTAGCTGTTCAAAATGCCCTGACAGCCTTCAAGGACTTACTTCATCCAGGACAACTACTGATAAAGATGGACAACACCACTGTTATGTGGTATATAAACAAGCAGGGGGGCACGCACTCATACCCACTTTGCAGATTAGCCATGGCACTGTGGGACACAGCCTTGACTTAACAAATGCATCTTCAAGCTCAATTCCTGCCAGGAAAACAAAATACTCTGGCAGACGATTTAAGCAGAAACCTTATGGACCCTCACGAGTGGAAACTAGATCCACAAGTCTTCAGCATGATAACAAAGAAATGGGGGAGCCCAGACATATATCTGTTTGCCTCTCCTCAAAATTATCAGTTGAAAAAATTCTGCACAAGGACTTATCACAGACAAGCATGGAAAGTGGACGCCCTATTCTGCAGTTGGAAAAACCTATCAGTTTACACCTTTCCTCCTCTGCCTCTTCTTCCCAAGGTCCTACTAAAATTCAGGCAAAAGAAACCAAAGATGATACTAATTGCCCCGGACTGGCCCCGCCAGTACCGGTACCCAATCCTAAGGAATTTGTCTCAATACCCAGCTTGGACCTTACCTCAGAGACCTCAACTACTGTCCCAGCAAAACAATCAGATCCTGCACAATCAACTCCAGACACTGAAACTGGCAGCATGGCTGATCATGTAGTTATACAAACAACACCTCTCAGTAAAGCTGTGATGGATGTCATCTTGGAAGCCAGAAGACCTAGTACTAGAAAATCTTATGCTGATAAAAGGAAGAGATTCTGTGCTTGGAATCAAGCACAAGGAACTGATGCAGCAAAACCAAATACTCCTCAGATATTACAATACTTGACTGAGATGCTTGACAAAGGCCTATCTTTCTCATCAATTAAAATCCATGCCTCTGCCATTTTGGCTCATTACAATACAGAGCCACCAATCTTTTTTCATCCTTTGCTAAAGCAGTATCTTAGAGGAGCCAAAAATTTAAGGCCTCCTAGAAGATCACCAATACCTGCATGGGACCTTAATTATGTGTTGGAAAAGCTCACCCTGCCTCCATTTGAACCAACTGTTACTGCTGATATAAAGTTCTTATCATGGAAAACAGTTCTGCTACTAGCAATTACTTCAGCAAGAAGAGTCTCAGAGCTACAGGCCCTCATGGCTGTGGAGCCTTTTATCATATTTTACCCAGACAGGGTATCTCTGAGGACAAATCCTTATTTTATGCCTAAGGTGGTTTCCAGTGTGGCTCTTAACCAAACTATTCATCTGCCAACCTTTTATACTAATCCGCAGAACAAGGGGGAGAGAATTCTGCATTCCTTGGATGTACACAGACAGCTCAGATTCTACTTGAGCAGGACTAGAGCTCTAAGAAAAACTGAGCAATTACTAGTGACATATGCTGCAGGATCAGAAGGAAAGACTGTTTCAAAGCAGACTGTTTCAAAGTGGATAAGCCACTGCATTCGTTTCTGCGACTTACACCATGGCAAACCTGTGCCCAAGGGCATTAAGTCTCATTCCACCAGAGCTGCAGCTACTTCAGCAGCCTTTCTCAGAGGAGTACCAACCAAAGACATTCTAGAAAATGCTACCTGGAGTTCTGTTCACACCTTTACAAAGCATTATCATTTGCCTCTCTACTCTAAGTCTAGGGCAGGCTTTGCCACTGCAGTTCTGCAGGGCTTTATAGCCGCACCTAATGCTGTTTAGCTCCAGCCTCTCATCCGTAGCTTTGGGATTCTACCCAAATGTAATGACTGCAACAGTGAAACACGAAGAACATAGTACAGTTCTGTACTCTTACCATAAATGTAGTTGTTCGAGTGTATTCACTGTTGCAGTCCAGGTTAGCTGCCCGCCACCCCCCTTTCATTCTGGAATTTATCTTTCCTTCTCTATCTTCTACAACCTATGTGGTGTGTTTGCTTGTAGATGAAGGTAATATTTGTATTGATGCATGTATATATATATATATATATATATATATATATATATATATGTATATATATATATATAAGAAAATGGTGTTGGCTGCTTGTTTTATACCCCTGACGATCTGACGTCATGGAAGAGGAGACAGCAACTGACGCAGGACCCAAGACTTTGGAATTCAGGCCGACTGAGGGCAACCTGCCAGCAGATTACCCAAATTTAATGACTGCAACAGTGAATACACTTGAACATCTGCATTTATGGTAAGTGTACACAACTGTATTTTCCACTCCTCATCCACCAAGTCTACTATACCTGCCTTAGCCTCCCTGGGATACACTCAGACTCTGTCTGGGTCCACTAAGGAGATCAAAGAGCCTGTGGCTGTGTAACACTGCTGCTGCTATGGAGTGTTTCTTCTATTTTTCTGTATCATATCACATTGTGAGAGTGGGACATTTATTTATTTATTTATTTATTTATTTATTTATTTATTTATTGACATTTGTTAACCGGGTTTGTCCAACTGGGCTTGTGGCCCATTTTCAGTGGAGACCCGAGGAGAAAAGCTCCAGTAATACATTTTAAAACAAGTACAATTTTAAACAATATTGGTATAATAGCAGTTATAGCAAAACTATTCACATATGTTGGGTTACATGCATAAAGTTAAAGTTGCATTAAAAAGAAGCTAAGTAACAATTTTACATTGATATAGTTCAATAGGTCAACAATAAACATTTTTTTGTTTGTATAAAATTGTGCAAATGTATAGTAGACACATTGGAGAGAGAGGTGTAATGAGGTACTAAGTATGGTCCTTTTGAGGGTACATAAAGGGAAGGAAGACTAGGTAGGGTCATGGCAAGGGCAGGTTCTGGAATTGAGAAAATAAGCTTTTAGTTCATTTTTAAAGTGTGAGGTGTGGGAGATTGAACGTACGTCAAGGGAAGTTTGTTCCAAGCATGGGCAAGGGAGTGTTTGTAGAGTAGTTTGCCTACTGACCTTTTTGGCTGGTAGATATCAAGTAAGTGTTGGTTAGAAGAATGGAGGGTCCGGGATGGGATATAGATTGAGACTAAGGAAGACAGAGATGGACAGAAGGAGGGTTTATAAAGAATAGAGTGTAGCATATGAAATTGATAAGATAGCAGAAACTGGGGAAGTTCAAGCCACTAAAGAGAGTTTAAAGAAATGCAGTGGTGTGAGTTGTATGGGGAGTTCGTAATGAATCTGGCTATTTTATGGTAAGTCTGTTCCAGTTTGTTTAGAGTGGAGGCCTGGATATTGGTAAGACCTGGGGCGGCGTATAAGAGGGAGGGGAGGAGGAGTGCCTGGCCCAGGGTAAGTCTAGATTCAGGGGTTAGGAATTTTTTGTTCCAATATAGCAGACCTAGTTTCTGGTTTGTTTTTTTTATACATTGGAGTATGTGTAGGTTGAACTTGAGTTCGTCATCAATAATGACCCCTAGGAGTTTTGTGTGGATTTCAGGTTGGATGTTTGTATTGTTAGAAGATGTAATAAAAAAGGAGGTTTTGTGATGAGAAAGAGAACGGGGAAGAAAAAGTAGGAGTTTGGTCTTTTTGGGATTTAGGATCAATAGGTTGTGAGAGAGCCATTGTTCAGTGGAAAGTAGGGCCTGTTGGGTCAGGGAGTGTAGTTCAGGAATGTTATTTGAGATGGATATAAGTGTGGAGTCGTCGGCATACTAAATAAGGGAGGATTCTTTGCATGAGCTGTAAAGATCATTGGTGAAGATGTTAAACAAAAGGGGTCCCAAGATGTAGCCTTGGGGAACACCAGTGGAGATGGGAAGGAAAGGTGAGGAGGATGAGAGCCATTTGACAGATTGTTCCCTGCCAGATAGGTAACTATTAAACCAGGCAAGTGCAGAGGGGGATAGGTGGAGATTTGCAAGTTTGGATAGTAGTAGAGGATGAGAGACAGTATCGAAGGCTTTGGAGAGATCCAGGAAGAGACAGGAAATTAGTTTATTGTTGTCTAGGGCCTCTGCAATGATATGAGTGAAGGAGAGGAGGGCAGTGGTGGTGCTGTGGTGAGGACGAAATCCATGTTGGGTAGGGGTAAATAAGTGGTGTGTGAGGAGGTGATTGAGAAGCTGTGAGTGAATACATTTTTGTAATATCTTGGAGAGGGAGGACAGAATGGCAATGGGTCGGTAGTTTGAGGGGTCAGTGGAGTTTCCACCTTTATGAAGAGGGATAGTGAAGAAAGATTTACAATGGTTGGGGACAGTTGTTTCCAGAATCGATTGATTAATTAGTATAGATACAGGATAGGCAATTGAGTCAGCAGCAAGTTTGAGGAATGGAGGAGATAGATTGTCAGTGGAAGGAGAGCAAGGTTTTAGCTTGAGTAGTAGAGATTTGATGTAAGTAATGGGAACTGGCTCAAAAGAAAACAAAGTTGTGTAAGTGGGACTTGGAGAGGTGGGTATCAAAGCAGAGTTTGGCTTAGAGGTTACCAGATTTTGGATGGAAGAGATAAAGTGTTTATTCAGGAGGGTAGCTGTTTCCTGGAAGAGTTAGGGTATGGGGGGATTAGAGGGCTTTCCAGGATAGAGGATGTTGTTGACAGTTGACCAAAAATTTCAAGGACTGGATTTGTTGTTAAGCTGAGCAGAGCTATAATATAACTTTTTGTCATTAGTTGTATGTTTTTTTGCAAGGTTGCCTGTATTTTTGAAGAAAAGGTAGTTGTTTAGTTTTAGTCCAGATTTTCCAAGCATGATCTCTTTGTTTCATAAGGGACCTAGTCTCTTTGGAGAGCCAGGGAGCATGGTTTGATTTTACTCTGATCTTCCTAGAGGGAGCTAAGGAGTTTAGAGTATTCATGAAGATGCTATTGAAAGTGCTTACAGCATCGTTTAGGGGGAGGTGTTTTAGGATGGACCAATCTATGTTGTGGAGAATGGAGTTAAATTGGGATGAATTGAAAGTTGATAGTTTACAACAGTCTTTGATAAGGTGGGGTTTAGGAATATGGGAGTAGTGTCTTAAGATGGTGGTAGGGAGATGATCACTGAGGGAGTCAGGTAAGGTGGTGGGATTGTGGTATTGGTGGGGGGAATTGGTAAGGATCCAGTCTATGATGGAGCTGGAAGTGGAATTTTTATGGAAGCGAGTGGGAGATGTTATAAGTTGGTGGAAGCCGTGTAGGTGGATACTGAGTTGGGGGGAGTCAGTTGTGAGTTTGGACCAATCAATGTTGACATCACCAAGGATAAGTGTCTCATATGGTATGTTGTGGGAGAACCAGGATAGGATGTTTTCAAGAATGGGCAGATTGTTACCAGGAGGAAGGTAGATAGAGGCAATTGCAAGTTTTTTGTGGGGATTCAGATGGCAGTTAAGGATGATGATTTCAGCTGGGAGGAAGTCAGGAAATGGGAAAGGGTATGGTGAAAGGTTAAGAATGTTTGAGTAGAGGATGGCCATGCCACCACCTTTTTTTACAGGTCTATCAGATCAGAAGATATTATAACCTGGTGGCGGTATTTCACTATTTGAGATTTGTGGCTTGAGCCAGGTTTCAGATAGGGAGAGGATGTGAGGGGTATTGAGAGCTATCCATGAGTGAAGCTCAGTGACTTTATTTGCTAGACTCTGAATATTCAATGAGTAAATAGTTAAGTATTTGGATGGAGATGATTGTTGCGACTGAGGGTGGTGACTGTTAGAGGAGTAAGATGGGGGCAGTGTAGAGGTAGTTTTGGGGAGAAAAGAGGGGCCAGGGTTGGGATGGATATCTCCAGAACAAAGTAGGTTTTTAGTGAGGAGAGAGTGTGTAGTAGATGCTAGATAGAGTTTGTATAGTTTTGACTTAGCTTTTTGGGAAGGTTTAAAAACTTGTATTATGGATAGTTTATATAGACTTGAGGTAGAGGTAGTAAAGTGATTAGGGAGATATTAAAAGATGAAGTAGTTGGATATATGTTGTATGAGTGAGAAGATGGTGAACATAGGAGTGGGTCAGAGAGACTGGAGTGGTAAGAGGTGGAGACAGAGAGAATAAGGAGCAGTGTAGAAGATATTAGAAAATAATACATGTTGGAATAAAATATGGTCAGATAGAGTAGGTAGAGAGACAGTGGTATAGAGGAAGTGGTGTTGACAAGATTGACAGATTAGAAAGGTGGTTGTGACAATAGGCAGGAAGTGGAATTATAGTGGCTAGTGGGACAGGAAGTGGAGGGATGAGGGACATGAGGTGGACATCAGCACTGAGCCACTCCTTACTTCTGTAAGGGGTTGACATTATCATATAAGACATGAAATTGTTTTTATTGTTTCACAAACAGTAACACTCCACCCAGTGTCAGTCTGCTAACACATACGCAAAATTGCAATGCTACATATATACACATCTGGTCAGCTAACTGTCTTTATGAAACTAACATAAAGCAACAAGTTAATACTTAAACTCAATTCAGCTTTAGACTGTAATCTGTGGTATGATCACTTTATTTTACATTTGGCATCCAAACATGTGTGAGACCATGTCACCCTGGTGACATCCATTCACATACATAGATATGATACACAGAAATGTCGAAGGAACAGTTAACAACAGTCTGCAGTGTTACTCTTTTTTTTTCTTTTTTGATAATGTTACTAAAACATAGTTGAATGAGTAGAATGCTGCCTTTCTGAAGCCTCTTTGCTTTTAGTTTAAGCAGTCCACATGTAGACACTTAAAATGATATTTGTAATCATGTCAAATAAAACAAAATCACCTGCATTTAACAGTTACTCCTCACTAGTGGGCATAACTAATGAGCAGATGAATAAATTATATAATCCACTGTGCCTTCTTGCATTTACATGTAATTTATTTATTCATTACAGATTCAATCTGCTGTTAGCACATACCTGATATGCAGGAAAACATTATTTTATTATTCCACATAAACACCTACATTCAGTGACGTTTGTTTGTATTTTTATTCAGGGTAGAGCACTGATCCAGGACACTTTTTCAGGATCAGCCCAACAACACTGTCTGGTTAAGTGACTTGCTCAGTCTCACACAATTAGGTAAATGTGGAATCAAGCCCTGATCCACGGGAAGCAGCATGCTAATCTTAGCACACTGTAATAACTGGCAATGTAAAAGCATTATAGCAGTACTTCATATGTCAAGGCAGCTCGTTGTATTTGTAAAATGAAACTGAAACAGCAAAACATTTGCTGGGATACAGGAAGGCTTAGTGTGAAGCAGTAGCCTTAACTATAAACAAATCTGCATCGTAGTAAGCCAGAGAAAATCTGAGATCACTCTTTTGACACTGTTTTCTGCTAGTAGTGGCTATACTGTGTAGAATAGTCTGGCTAGTGCAGCTGCATGCGAATGCGGCAGTCTGGGTGTGCGACTAATGGAAAATTAGCCATGTGCTGTCTCCTGTAAATAGTGCTGGCAGTAAATTAGTTTGGTAGAGCAAGTCAAAGAATCACTCTAACAAATATTTTTTTTTTCTCTAAGATGAAAAGGTGAATGCCAACTTTTGATAACATTTATCTCTATAGGACTGGCTACAGCTCATACCACAACTACCATTAGATATTATGGAGCCATGGGTGTGTGTGTGTGCATTTGTGTGTTTGTGTCCATAAGAATCAAAATTCTACAAACCAGCAATTTCCTACCTGTAGAATGAATGTAGCCGCCCGGTTCTCCTGGACTATCACACTGTGTTCCGCTTTGAAAAGCCAAAATTCTAAGTTTCAATGCCAAAAACCACACTATGGATATTATTTAAAACATCTTTTATTGAGTTGCTGAGCACTTTCGTCCCTGTATATAATCCCTGGGACTTCTTCAGAGTAAAAAGCAATCTATCATTCCTCCCAAGCTTAAATACATTCACTTGGTATTGAAGTCCTTCCCTTTTGATGACACCATCTTACTTATTACAGTCTTAAAGAGACCACCACGTACAAAATAAAAACAATGCAACGTTAAAAAATATTAATTGAACATAAAACATTGAAAACTGTTAAACATTAAAATTTAAAACAGTTATATTATATGTAACGCTTCCTGTCTTATAATGTGTATCCTGCCCATTGACCAGTTGTTACTTGCTAGAACCCTGAGTCATTTGTTACTTTCTTATAAACAAGTAATCTAGCTGGTGAGTCTTTTTATCGTCTTCAAACCTTGAGCTGTTGGTTTAAGGGTTGTAAGCTAGCTGTGAATGTAATATGTACCTATAAATATTTAGCGGCCATAAAAAACATTGATTGATTTAAACTTTAAAATACTTGATGTAGAAATTGTGTCATTAAGACCATGTGAACCAGTGACATTGATCTTAATTTGCCAGTATAATTCTTGTTTTTTTTTTTTTTTTTAATTTTAACTTCCACGGTCCCCCACTCTCATTCTGTTCAATCACCTCCAACACAAACAACTTAAACTGATGTCCTGGATTTTGGTGTGTATGGTTCCATAGGGAATTAGAGTGGTCCCCTGCTCTGAAGACCTAGGTGTGCTCATAGGACAGGTCCTTAATGCCCTTTCAGTCCTACCAGTATAGAAATTTGCACACAAACTACATGTATCTATATAGACCACCCCATTTGTATAACAACTTGAATATATGTGTGGGCAATGTATACCAAAATCCTTTATTTTAATTTCACTACCTTCCTGTATCAAATCACAGTATTTACAGTGCCTGCATTTAAAAGTCCCTTTCTTTACTCTTGTACTTTTGTTTTCACCCTGTAATCTTTCAATCTAGTTTTTGATACACCAGTCTTTTCTGTAGATTATACATGGACCTTGTCCTATTGCCATTTTATTCACCAAACCTATGTCAAAAACTTTCCAGTTTTGCTTAAAAATATCTCTCACACTATTAGTCTCCCCATTGTAAGTTAACACTAGTCCCTTTTCAAGTTCAGTCTGCACCCGTGTAGGGGTATTAAGCTGAGTTGTGGGTTTGTCTTCTTCATGACCCCCAATTAATGGGATGTAAATTCCTGAGGCTCTTTTCCTGTGTACCTCTGTCAATATACTACTTAGGAATTCATTGGGGTATCCTCTGTTGATAAGCACAGGTTTAAGTGTGTCACTCTGAAAAAAAATTTCCATTTCAGTAATCATTCATGCTAATCTGACTAGTTGATCTTTCACTAGGGCTGTTTTTTGATGAAGTGGATGACAACTGTCAAAGTGTAATAATGTGTTAGAATAAGTGGGTTTTCTATAGATAGCGGAGATGAATCCCTTATTTGAGATATCCTTATGTAGATAGTGGAGATGAATTCCTTATTTGAGTCATCCTTATGTTATCTGTATGTCTAGGTAATTCAAAACCCTCTGTGAACAATCAGTGGTGAACCTGAAAAAACTAGTTGTATTGATATAATCAAAAAAATTTCATCAATCTTTTCTCTTTATCCTTCCAAAAAATAACTATATAATTTAGAAAATGGTCATATAGTGTTCAACAATTTACATACTCTGATTTGGACATGTAATTTTGTTCCCAAAAGGCCATCACTGTGTTTGCAAAGATGCAGATGCATACTGCCCCCATTGCCACCCCTGTTCTTTGCTTGTAAATGCCTCCCTCAAGGAATATGAAATTGTTGTCTAACATCATTTCCATAAAGATCCTCAAAACATTAATGGTGCTGTTGTTCAAGGTGTGATTTATTGCCAAGTATTCATAAAACCAATTTAAACCTGTCTCGTGTGGAATAACTGAGGAAAGATTTTTAACATCTGTTGTTACCATTGATAGAGTCTCAATGTACATCCCACCTTGATGTTCTTTAAAAAGTTAAAAAGTCCCATGAATCTTTAAATATGTGTTTTTCACTTAATAAAACATCCTTAAGTTTGACATCTGTATACTTAGCTATCCCATGTGTCGTTGAGCCTTTAGCATTAACTATGGGCCGTAAAGGGAGGTCAATTTGAATTTTATATATTTTCGGAATTCTGAAAATACCCAGAATTCGTGGGTGGTCATGTCTCAAGAAGTCATATTCCACATGATTAATTTCTTCTTTCATCAAGAGACCGTGTAGTAAGGTATCAGTTTTACTGCAAGCGATATTCAGTTTTTTCTAGACACTTTTTCATACTGGTCAGAAACAACAATCTCTCAATTTTCATATTGTAGTCAGTTCTATTCATCACTACCAGGTCACCTCCTCTATTGGGTTTCATTAGCCTGATTTCTCTGTTTGAAAGTACAATTGTTTAAAATCTTACCATATGGTAAATGTCCTTCTCTTCATTGCTGCAGTGTTCATTATATTAGGGATCCCCTGCCAAGGGTGGACTGATGTCCAGCCAGTATACCAAAGCCTTAGGTTGTTATAAGGTATGCCGTACACCACACATATGCTCCTCACGTACCATAGGCCATAAAGGTGACGTCCGGATTTACCATCCTCAGAAATGAGGGCCCCAGTAGGAATGCCAGTCCAAGGGAAAAAGGAAATAACCAGTACAGCCAGAAGACCAGATGACCAGGGGGAGGCAGGAGAGAGTGGATATTACAACAGTGAAGAGAAAAACATCTACCATTATGGTAAGATTTTTACACAACTGTACTATGTCCTTCCATTTCACTGTTGCAGTATTCATTACATTAGGGAGAGTGCCAAAGCTCAGGAGGAAACTTGGGAGGAGGAAGGACCAGCAGAGCCCTTTAGGAGGCCATGAAGGATGGCCCTAGCAAAACCAGCTCTAGCTCTGGAGATTCCGTCCAACTTGTAGTGCTTGGTAAATGTATGCATAGAAGTCCAGGTTGCTGCCGCAAAAATAGAGTTAGTATCCAAACCCTTGAAAAAACACCAGAAGAAGCCTCTGCTCTAGTAGAATGAGCTTTAACAGAATAAATAAGTCTCTTACCATGAAAGGAATAACAAAAATAAATAGTCTTTGAGATCCAAGAAGAAGCAGTTTGCTTGGATACAGCCAATCCTAAGGATCTAGGATGAAAGGAAACAAAAAGCTGATCAGACTTCCTTATAGTCTTAGTCTTATCCAAATAAAATCTGAGTTGTCTATGTACATCCAACGTGCACAGCACCTTCTCACTGACAAAGTGCAGAGAAGGGAAATAAAGCTGGCAAATGAATAGACTGATGAAGGGACAACTCATTCACCATCTCGGGCATAAAAGAAGGATTAGTACGCAAAGACCCCCTGTCCTTATGAAACACCAAAAAAGGAGGACAAGCCATAAGGACTTGAAGCTCAGACACCTGTCTGGCAGAAGTAAGGGATAACAAAAGTACAGTCTTCCAATGGCAATATTGCAAAGAGGCTGAAGCTGCAGGTTCAAAAGGAACCTGAGTCAATTTTTCTAAAACAAAATTAAGATCCCAGGGAGGAGGAGCAGGCTTTCTGGGAGGCCTAATATGAAGAATGCCTTTAAGGAATTGTTTATCTTCAAATCTAGAAGGTAAAGGAGGAGATAAAGGCAGACAAGCAGAGACAGCTGATAAGTGGGCCTTAACAGAAGAATAAGGCAACCCTGCATTGATCAATTGACACAGATAAGAGAGAACCAAAGGAACATACACAGAAAGTGGATCCAGGTTACGAGAAAAACAACAAACAGAAAACCTCTTCCATTTGGATAAGTAGGATTTCCTAATATTGAATTTACTGGCCTCCTTCAGGACCCTAAGCATGTCCTCAGAAAAACTGTGTCTATGTGGAATCAAAATCCTGTCACCATGGTGTCAGTTGAAGAGTGGACAGGTAGGGGATGGGTGAGAGATCCTTTGTCTTGTGTGAGTAGGTCCAACCTGTGAGGTAACTTGTGATGATTGCCCTTGGCTAAATGCAGAAGAAGAGGGAATCAATGCTGTCTCAGCCAAGAGGGAATCACCAACAAGATTTTGGGAGCATCCAGTTGAATTATGAACTGGACATTTGGAATGAGGGTAAGGGGAGGGAAAGCATAAAGAAACTTCCCCTTCCAAGAAAAAGATAGAGCATCCACCTTCCAAACCAGAGGACAAGGGTTCTGGCACAAAATAGAGGAAGTTGTCTGTTCAGAGGGGAGGCAAAAAGATCTATTTGAGGAGTACCTCACTGGTGGACAGTGTCCAGAAACACATCCCTGTGAAGCATCCATTCATGGAATTGAGTTAAGGATGTGCTGGAAGTGTGTGCACAGTGTTTTGTCCTGAGGGAATGTAAACTGCCTGAAGAATCACTTGATACTGGATAGCAAGATCCCACACTAGGAATGCCAACCACAAAGAAGATAAGATCTTGTTCCACCCTGTTTGTTTACATACCACATCACTGTGGTATTGTTTGTAAACACCTTGAGAGGTCATGAGGAGAAGAGAGGATGAAAAGCCTGAAGAGCCAACAGAAGGGCTCTCATCTGTTTGACATTGATGTGCTCTCCCTGCTGATGAGCTGATCACACCCCCTGCAGCTTTAGGGAGCCAAAAGCTGCTCCTCATCCCATGTCTGAAGTGTCTGTGAACAGCTCCTGAGAGGGAAGAGGGGGATGAAACAGAAGTCCTAGGTTTAGAGACAACTGCTGGATCCACCAATGAAGTTTCTTCTTTTGACAAGATAGGAGACGAACTACAAATTCTAGGAGATGTGGGTGTTGAAGGCAAACTGACTTCAAAAATGACTGAAACTTTCTCATGTGGGGTTTGGCCATAGGGTGCATAGGGATGGTGGATGCCATGAACCCCAGAGCTCTCAGAAATTATCTGGTTGTTATGGAAGCCAGGGAAAGAAGAGTTTGAAAGAAGGAAATGAGTGTTAAGGCCTTGGGAGGAGGCAGGGATGCTAACATGGGCACAGTCTGAATCCAGCACCCCAGAAAAACATGGGCTTGATAATAAGTAAAAAAGACTTATTGAAGTAACAAAAGAGAAAAGTGCTTTAAAAATGACTAAAAACCATCCAAAACAAAGCACTCAGGAACCAGCATAAAGAAGCCAACAACACAGTATAAATTGGAGCAGAAAAACTGTTTATTTTTAACGTTTACAAAACACCACGTTTTCATCCTAGTATGTCCAGGACTTCATCAAAAATAAAAGTGCATTGTGTTTCCTCCTTATATATGACTCTCCTAATTACCTCATGGTCATAATTAGTCCCAATTAAATAAATTCCTTAACCATTAGATTTTAATTAATATAAAATTAAAATACTCATACTAAGAATTACTGTAACATTCTCACAATAAATACAATACAAACATCTGTTCTAGTTAAAACATTCCTCAACACTAATATAATTACATGTAATTAATGTTTCAAAGCATTGCATATACACCTGTGGTAAACTAGTACCTATGCATAAATGTAAAACAAACTTACCTCCCCTTTTTTTTTATTATATAAAACCTGTTTACATTACGAACCTAATAATAAATATATGTACTAAAATATGGATGTACTAAAAATAACCTTGTTGGAATTAAACATTGCATGTAGACTTATTTTGTGTTTATTTTTTGTTTTTTGTATATATAAAATTCATTCTATAAAAATACCCCCAACGTATTTCATGTCAAAGCTTAGCTAATCTTAATTTGAGAACTGGCACCAATGAAACATTTCCGTTGAGTCCTGGGGGCTTGTTAGCTTCTAACCTCAACTGCCAAAGAAGCTGTTTTAACTCAATGGTGGTCTCCCAGGGTCCTCCCAGTAGATCCGTTTCAACTTTTTCTATCACAAAGAACCCAAAAACTGCTTCTGTACATTCTTTACTATGCTTATACAAAGCGTTATTAATATCACATTTTTTGATGTCATTCATGTGTTCATATATATGTCGCTTTAGTTTCCTATTGGTCTTTCCAATATAGAAAGAACCACAAAATTTACATATAGCGATGTATATAATTCCAAAAGTGTCACAGTTGTAGTAAACATTACTTGCCAGTTTTATTTTTCTATCTATCAAATCCATGGATTCCCCCTGCAGGACATATGAACATTGTGCACAGGAACCACATTTATATGTGCACTTCTTAGATCTGGTGTTTTTCACCTTATAATTCTCCAACATCTCTTTTATATTTCTACCCTTTCTATAGGTGAACCTGAGCGGAGTTTTAAATAATAAGTCCAGGTCAGAATATCTCCCAAACCTCTCCCAGTTTTTTAAAATTATATTCTTAATACAGCAGATATTACTACTGAAATTCAAAATAAAATTACCATTCCATCCAGTTTGATCTGTGTCATTATTCACTTCTCGGTGGTTGTTCCACTCCGACTTACCCAAGATTGGGCCGAGCATGCCTTTTCTTTCCTTCAAAATGTCACCCTCCACTTGCTCTAAGAAACTCCATTGGATACTTCCTTTCCATAAACATAGCCTTCAATTTACCACTCTCAGTATCATAGTCTTGGTCATTCGAGGTCATTCTACAACTCCTAATAAACTGTCCTTTGACTATCCCTTTCTTTTGACTGAAAGGATGTCCACTAGTAAAAAATAAATAGGAATTTGAAAATGTCTTTTTCCTAAACACACTGGACTTAAATATCTTCTCTCCTGGTACTTTTTCAATAAGCACGTCCAAATATCATAATTGATAGTGAGTAATGTTGTGTGTAAATATAAGAAAGGACGTGGTACTGTTCAAATAGTCTATAAACTCGTTAAGTGTAAGTTCAGGCCCATTCCAAAAAATAACTATGTCGTCCAAGTAACATTTATAGTAACTACAGTATTGGGAGTATTCAGAATGGAATACAAATTTCTCTTCCCAAGTGGACAGAACTAAATTGGTGTACATGGGGGCACAACTCGCCCCCATGGCCACCCCACTTGTCTGCTTAAAAAATTCACCCTCAAAATAGAGAAAGTTATGTTTAAGTACCATTTCCATCAATTCTGTCATTAAAATAATAGTGTCATTATCTAAACTACCTTTTATTCTCAATGCTTCTTCAAACCAATCCAGTCCTGTTTGATAAGATATAACATTGAACAGGTCCTGGATGTCTAATGTGACAAAAATAAGGTTTTCCTGATATAAACCCTGGTCGATACTCCTCAAAAAGTCCCAAGAATCCTTAAGGATGCCCGCCTTGTTTAACCATACCTCCTTTAATTTTAAATCTAAAAACTTTGCTATGGGGTAGGTTTTGGACCCAGAAGCAGCTATTATAGGTCTCAAAGGTGGATTAAGGGCATCCTTATGGACCTTCGGTATTCCAAAAATGGAAGGGACTTTAGGTTTGTCTATAGATAGAAATGATAAAGTCTCCTGGTTTATCTGTTGGTCATTAGCCATTTCTTGTAACATAAAATCTATTTTCCTGTGGGCAACATTGATTTCATTGTGAGAAACCCTGGAATACCTTTCAGAATTGTTCAACATTTCCAATATTTTAGCTGAGTACATTATACTATCCATAAAAACCACTCCTCCCCCCTTGTCAGGATTCATAATCCTGACATAACCATTCTTCCTCAATGAATCCAACAATGCATATTCTTCTTTAGTCAAATTATAAAATCTATTTTGACTATTTAAATTTTGTCTCAACTCCATCTCTACCCGAGTCTCAAAATTCTTGAGTTGGGGGTGGAGGGGTGGGTTAAATATACTCTTTTTCCTAATAGTGCTAATGGGAAGTTTATTGTTGGGCATCAAAAGTTCAAGATTTTTCTTCCTCAAAAATAGTTTTAGATCTATAAGAACGTGTTCAATTTGGCTTACACTACTTGGAACAAATTTCAGTCCTTTAGTAAACAAACTAAAATGTATAGGTCCTATATCTAAAGAACTGTAATTGAAAATGCTAAAATTTTGGTACACATGTCTGTACCCATCCACTGTAATACTTTCTTCCCTTGTATTTACATGTGTTACATTTGTTTGAGCTTCAACCTTTAGAATCCCCTCCCCTTCTGATACCCGCCCTTTGGGTAGGAATAATTCACTGGGGTTTGTTGTCTGATTCTCTCCAATCGCCTCAACGTGGAAAATTCTAAATGGTCGTTCAAATTGTATCCCCCCTGGTCCTCGCATCTTTGAAATTCCATAGGTTCCATTGACATATTCCATCCTGTATTAACAGTAATTCACCCCCTCCATTTTCATGGTGATTCCTATATGTTCTCCTCTGGTTGTTGGGTTTAGGATAACTACGTTTGTCTCTGTATTCTAACACATCCCTGTCTAACATTTTACATTTTCTGTACTATATTTGTTTACATTTCTCTTCTATTTTCTCTTTAACTTTGAAATATTTCACTTTTTCACTCTCCACAGTAAATAGGAGAGCTGTTACAATTTTATTGTTAATGTCTCCCATTTGATCATATAGTGCATCCATTTCCTTCTCATTGTTAGAAGTAATGGCTTGTAAGATGGCCAAGCCACATTGGTTAAAAATTTTTAACAATTCTTTGTGAAAATCACTCCCATCCACAACATTATTAGGATATTTAAAAACGCGTAACCCCTTAGGTACTATCCCCCTCTCAATACAGTCTCTCAAGTAACAATTGTCCATATGCAGTATTTTGTACCTTATCATAATGTCATGTAAAATATTAACATTAGTATTGTAAGTGTTTGTATCATGTCGCCCAGACATAAAATTCTTGTCTGAATGGCATTCAGTAAAATTGCAATTAGTATTCAACCATTTGGTTACAGAATGAACCCCATCCCAACCAATAGTCTCAGAAACTTTAACTGTGTTGCCACCATGATTATTGACAGAATTGGAACAGTCACCTTGCAAACTGGCTTGCCATTTTTCCTCCTTTCTATTCAAAGTATTAGTTCCAGAATTATCAGAAGGAGAACGTGTTTCAGAATCTCCCTGATCCAAACGAACATGCTGTTGTTCTTTATCTGCCATCCTCCCTTGAATCTGACCGCGTGTAGGTTGACTGTCCAATGAACAGTCCTGTAGTAGAGATTTACTTCCTGTAAGTAAAGCCAACACTTCCTGGTTACCTAGTAGCGGTCTTACACCGCTATTGTCAGATCCAAACAGGGCAGGTAATCCGGCGGAATGCTGAGTTAGAATTTCTACAAGTTGTGTAAGTTGCCCCTCTACACATGTGAGTCTCTCGCTTACACATAGCAGGCCGCTTACTCCCCCGATTGAGGAGTTAATGCTGGTATCCAATTCCTCCATATCAAACCAAAACCAAAGTAACAAAAGAGAAAAAGTGCTTTAAAAATGACTAAAAACCATCCAAAACAAAGCACTCAGGAACCAGCGTAATGAAACCAACAACACAGCGTAAATTGGAGCAGAAAAACTATTTATTTTTAACGTTTACAAAACACCACGTTTTTGTCCTAGTATGTCCAGGACTTCATCAGAAATAAAAGTGCATTGTGTTTCCTCTTTATATATCACTCTCCTAATTACCTCATATTCATAATTAGTCCCAGTTAAATAAATTCCTAAACCATTAGACCAAAAGACTTATTGAAATTTATTGTGAACCCAGGGCTTTGTAGGAGAGAAATGGCAAAGTGAATGTTTTGCAACAAGATCTCCGGAGAAGATTCCTGAAAAAGATTGTTGCCCAAGGAAGATAATACTTGGATCCCCTGAATCCTGCAAAAAACAATCACAGGAGCAAAGCATTTGGTGAATACCCTTGGGTCAGTAGAAAGGCCAAAGAGCAAAGCAGAGAACTGAAAATACCAGGAAGTAACAGAGAAATCTAAAAATTTCCTGAAAAGGGGAAGGATCGGGATTTGGAGATAAGCATCCTTGAGAACCAGGGACACCACATAAGCCTGAGAAAACAAAGTCTGAAGGGATGATATTTGAAAGGAGGGCACCTTCAAAAAAGTGTTTAGATGAGAGACGTCTAGAATTGATCTCCAAGTACCCTCTTTTCTGGGTACTGGAAACATCCTGAAGTAAAACCCCCTCCCCCTTTGGAACACAGGTACCTCTTCAATAGTACCCTGAGTCAAAAGGTCCCAAAGTACCTCTGGAAAGAAGAAGAGCTGTTCCTGAGGGAGCTGAGGAAAACCCATAAAAGGGGGAAGGGATTTCCAAACCATGAAATACCGATGCAAGTAATGAACAGGACCCAGGAATTCTGCATAATCTGTAGCCAAACAAAAGAGAGAGAGAAAGGCAAAGAAAAAGAGGAAATTGGCTGGGAAGAATAGGATAGTCAGACAGCACCTGATTTATCTGGAAAAGGAGACTTCTGAGGCACAGCAGTAGCTTTAGCAAGAGGAGCCCACTTACCACCCTTCTTACCCTTAGAAGGAAGGCAAGATTGCCTCCGAACAAAGGCTGGTTCATTGAGATAGTTTTTCTGAAAATTAGCACAGGAGAAACAAACATGTTTGAGTTTCTGTAAAGCCTTTCCCTTCCCTTATCCTGAAGGGATTTAAACATAACAGCAGCAGCTTCATCAAACAAGCATTTATCATCAAGACGGGCATTCATCAACTTGGCCTTAATATTGTCATCATCAGGCAAAGGTTGAAGCCGAACCCAAGAATACCTCCTCATCATCGACCCAAAAGCAGCAGCTTTAGAAGAAGCATCTGCTGCATCATAACTGTACTTGATTGTATGATGAGTCACCTGGGAGGAAATCACTAACATGGAAAGGGCAGAAGATTTACCCTCAGAGTCTGGAAGATCAGAAATAACCTGACAGGCCAGAGACAGGAGAACCAAAAAATACCTTGACACATGGGCTGGATAATTAACAGCCATAAAACCGAAGGTAACAGAAGTATAAACCTTGTTGCCTAACCTTTCCATGGTCCTGCTGTCTTAATCAGAGGGCAGTAACTTGGGAGACGGTAGCAATTGAGAGAGCTCAGTATCTACAGACACCACCAATGGGTCAGAAGAAGGACACCTGTACAAAAATGTATAGTCCTGAGGCACCCTATAGAACCTTTCAGGTTTCTTGGGGCAGGGGACTGGGATTCTGGAGCCTTAGAAGTGTTAGAAAATGCATCCACCAAGGCAGCCAAAACCGGAGGCACAGCAAAATGTTTAAGGGAATCCATCTGCAACAATTCATAATATCTTTTACAAACCTCAAAAACCTGAACACAATCCCACTTAAAGAGCTCCATCATCCTGGAGATTGTGCCCCCAAACGAAATCTCTTCAAAGGGAGTATCAAGACTGGTAGATTCCTTTTCCTCTGAACCATAGTCCAAAGGAGAAGGAATTTGAGAAGAGTAAGCAAGGGATTCTGTTCCAGGCCCCTCCCCCTCCTCAGGAATCCTGTTATCTAGGTCTTTTTAGAGGGGTAGATGATGGGGAAGGGGGAGGTGACTGGAACAGAAACTCCCTGAGGAGGTTTAATGCCACCAAAGCACTAGACAAGCCCTGAGTTAAGGCCTGCCATTCACTCTGTGGATCCTTAGGAACAGCAGTGATATGTTTAGCATTTTGCTTTTTCTTCAATAGAATGTTCACCTTATAAAATTTTGAAGGCTCTGACCCAGTACACCATTCAATAATGATAGTAGGGACTTCTTCTCTAATATCTGAGGAACACCCCTAGGCCCCTTGGAGATAATCAGCCATGGTTCCCCCTGAATATCCGAAACGGACACCTGCAGTACCTCCTTGGACATGCTTCAAGTGAATTTATCCTCAAATAAGAACAACTGCTTTTTAACAGCTAAGCCACTATTTAAGGTCTGTGAATTAATGTCAGTAGTAAAAAGATATCTAGTACGCAGCCACTCACCCAAGGTGATGTTTCTCATTAAAATGCTGTCCATTCTTTGGGTTAGTTGCTGCTCCATGTCCATGACTGTTCCTATAGTCTCCCATATTTCTGTTAAGTATGTTTGTTATTGTTTGAACCAGGGTAATATCCCAAGGCTCCGGACCTTCCAGTGGAATTACTCTGTGTACTGAAACCTATATCATTGTTAATTCCAGTTCTATCATTCATTTTGACAACTGAAACCTCCTTCATCTGTTGAGTCAGAGGTTTCCCATTGCTGAGTTTAACTGATCCTGCATTATGAAGCAGCTGTTACTCGCCTCCATGTGGTTACTGGGGGTGGACTTTAACACCAAGTGAGTGTATTTAAGCTTGGGTGGAATGATAGATTGCTTTTTATTATGAAGAAGTCCCTGGGAGTACATACAGGGATGAAAGCACTCCGTAATTCAATAAAAGACATTTTAAGGAATATTCACAGTGTGTTTTTTGGCAATGGAACCCAAAATTTTGGCTTTTCTTTTCAAAGTAGAACACAGCGTGATAGTCCATGAGAACTGGGTGGCTACATTCATTGTACTGGTAGAAAGTTGTTTGTGTCCATAAGGCCATGAATATAGCTGTATGGATTTGTGTGTGTGTGTGTGTGTGTGTGTGTGTGTGTGTGTGTGTGTGTGTGTGTGTGTGTGTGTGTGTGTGTGTGTGTGTGTGTGTGTGTGTGTGTGTGTGTGTGTGTGTGTGTGTGTGTGTGTGTGTGTGTGTGTGTGCGCGCGCGCGTTTGTTTGCAGGTGTGTGAGAGTGCATTTCTGGGAGCATAAGGACTTGTTTCTGGCTACTCGTGTGTGTATACACATGAATGTCCAATGTGGGCTGGTAGTGAGAACCCTAGTGTGGTCAGCTGTGTTAGATTTATAGACGATGTGCAGAAAAACTATTTTATTATCTAATGAGGTGTTTCTCTATGTGGCTTTACCCAGTTTCTGAATCAGAGATCTGCACCTTTGTGCTGATTGACCAGTGTGTATTAGCCAATTAGATCTTAAGGTGAGAATCTCTGATAGACCCACAGCTGTGTTACCTGGCACTCTCTGCAGTCCTCCAAGCTGACACCTCCCCAACTGTAAGTTGAGGACCAAAAAATCTCCCTCAAACCTGAAGATAAAAGAAAAAAAATTGCAGCAAACTTCTTGCTACAGATATAACAAGCAGCTTGCTGCAGTTATAATTCCACACACAAAATACTTCAGTCATGGCTGCAAATACAGTATCAGCATTCATTTCTCTGAAAAATTGGATCACCACAGAAAACTGAATTGCCTACACCCCATATACCTTTTGCAACATAATGTTTTGAATGCAGTGAATAATTACTGCCTTAATTCAAACTTGCCAGATGCTTCATACTATCTGATTTAGTTGACCTGGCATCTTTAATCATTATTGCTTTTGCTTCAGTTGATCTTTAGTGCAAGCTGTAGTCAGCACTGGGAGTCATTACTGCAACGGCACAGTGTCTTCAAGCTTTGAACTAGAGCCTTTCAGATAACTTAGGCTTTTGACTCATAAGCAGTTAGCAATGGAAAAAAATGAATACATTGATAACTGATTAAAGAAGACGGATGTGTACAGTTAGCAGATGTTAGGAACATTTTCCTGGATACAAGAGCATAGCCCTGAACGAAGTAAATTAATTTAACACATTACGGTATTGCATATTTGCAGTACTTTTTTATTTATTTTATTTATTCACATTTGTTAATCAGGTAAGTGTACTGGTCCAAGGCAGAAGCATAACTAGGGTGGGGCAAAGGGGCTGCCACTCCAGGCATAAGGTGCGAGAGTGTTGATTAGCAGTTGTCAGCGTGGCTTTATTACAGTAGTATCTTTACTGACATTTAGAAATGAATGCCAGTACTGCAACTGGTGTCAAAGCTGAAGCACTTAGGGGTGGTATGGTAATTGTAACAAATCACTTGCTGCAATGTATGCTTGTGTTAATAGTAAGTGGCTTGCTATGGTTTAAAAAGCAGGAACTCTTTTATTTTACTCCTGAACTTAAGAGCTGAGGCTCTGGGAATGGGACGTATGGACCTAATGATACTAGGAGTGCCACGTTATAACGTTATAGAATGGAAATTATCTCTTTCTCCCCCCCCTTTTTTTTTTTTTTGCTCCTCAATAGTCCTTTCAATTTTGTTTTTTTTTTTCTGTATTTTTTTCCATCAACTTAAGAATTGAGGAGGGCAGATTGCAGAGAACGATGCTAACAGACCTATGAGTGTTCCAAAATTTAGAGGTGTTCCAGGACATCAGGTCAAGAAATGGCAGCAAACACTTCATGAGCAAACTGTGGCTCTTGTCCCAGGGCTCTTTCCAGGCACAATCCTGTCCAAAGTGTACAGTCAAAGGTACAAAGGTATATGCAAAAGAAAAAAATCAGTCAATACGTCACTTTTAAACTTTATCATATTAACGGAATTATAGTTTGGTTTCATAACCAGATAGATAATTACAGTATTCCTTTTAGGCTTAATGGTGTTTCTACAATAAAAAGCTTAATAAAAAAGGACTGGTGTCTGAATTGCTCAGGCTTATATACTGTAAGGTTGTAATAAAATTATTTCCATTTGGGGCGAACTGTTGCTTTTCTGTTCTGTTTGTGTTCTTTCCATATAACTTAGATGTGTTTCATCTGTGTGGAGGTTTAATGATGCCACAAATAGGCACCAGAGAAAGCTTCTGCAGAATTGCTTTGTGTCTGAAAGACTGCAGAAGCTACAACAAGAGACTATTCCTGCTCTTCCAAAGTTTCACACAAGGAGCACAAATGTTCTTTTCAGCTGAGGAAGCAGCAACATACCACAACACATCCCCGAAATGAAAAAGATGGACTTTAAAATTTAATGGGGAAGAAGGCATAAACTGAACATAAGCTCACTCTTGAACCAACCTGCCCAGTTATGGAGGCTCATCAAGACAGACCTAAGCCTAATTTTCCACTTGGAGCCCATCTCTACATTGGCCTCTCACCCTTCAGTGTCCAGACTGGCTTCCCAGTTTCCAATTTGTCAGACATCTGTCACAGTTAAAGAAATAGAAACTGAGGTTATGGATTACCTGCAAAGTGAAGGATTTACTGTAGAAAATCTAATTTCAGTAACACCATATTAAGATAGAATAATGGAGCCACAAATTAAGGAGAAACCAGTGGAGTGGGAAATATCTGATCAATTTCCATATGAAGATACTTTGGAGCCTTTAGTAGGGAACCAGTACAATAGAGCAGCAGGAGTTGCACAGCAAAGGAAGGAACAGGAAACTGTGGCAACTCTGACACAGTCAATGTTGTGGAGTGATAGGCCAGTGAGTTCCCGTATGAAAGAGCATTAGATGACACAGGATGAAACTGAAGAGAATATGGCATAGGAAGATGCTCTGAAACTTTATGTTGAATGTCCGCAGGAAATGGAGAATAAAGAATGTGCCCCCAGTTTAGAAGAAAATGACCTAAGGTGGGAGGTTGGCATAATGGTTAAGGTGTTTACCTTACAGACACAAAGTGCAGGACTTGATTCTCACATGGGGTAATTGGCTAGGCTTAAAATGGCTCTTAAGGGCAGTTAGCCTAGTACTAATCTATGAACCTATGAACTTAATAGAAATGGATAAACATATTAAGATCACTGAAAGAAATAGACTACAGAAAGTCAGTAAGACCCACAATGTTAGAAATTTGATAAAACAAATGAACACAGTAATCAGGACTGTTCATAGAAATTCATGTACTATAACAGAAGTAAATTGGATATATTACTGTGCAGCTTAATTAATAACAGATAAAGTTTTACCAGAAAAACACAGGGCAGTAAGTGAAAGGTAGGGGAAACCAAATGCCATCATGGAAGTATTGAACAGAGAAAACTGTCAAGCAGTTAAGACAGGAAGTGTCACTGTTAGAAGAGTATAGAAGAGGGAACAGATCAACCATAATACTCAGAGAGATAGATGTGATAAAAGCAACGCACAGTATCAGAGCAGATCAGGATCTGTTGCACATTATTGCAAATAATAAACTAAAGATATCAGCACAGGCAGAAAAATATAGAAGATATGCAGATAAAGGAAAAGTGCTAAATAAGAAATTTATTGATAACCCAAAAAAGCTTTATAGAGAATTGGGAAACAAGGTAAAAGGAATTGAAACGTGACCAAAAAAAGGAAAACATGGACACATTTTGGAGAAATATCTATGAAAATCCTGTGGAACATAACAAAGATGCTGAATGAATAGAAGATGTAAAAAAAATAATACGAAGTTCAAATGTACAGGATATGAAATGGGATGAAGTAACAATCAGAGAAATTGAAACAAAGTTAAGAAAAGCTCCTAAATGGAAAAGCCCCAGGCCCAGATGCAATACCTAACTTCAGGCTGAAAGTATTAACATCTTTACATGAAGACTTAGCCATGAGTAAGAGCTATTTATATGCACAGCCCAAATAAACACCAATCTGGTTAATAACAGGAAAAACAATACCCCTCCTTAAGAGCAAACCTGTAAGCTATCCTAAACACTGAAAAACTGAACTTGAAGAAACTATGGTCAGCTGAAGGAGCACCAAGAGAAAAAGTAATCAAAGAACAAACAATTTGAGATGAAAGTTTAAGCTGCCACTTTTGTTCAAATTTAATCATGAACTTTATCAGAGCTAAGAACAAAATTGAGGACGTCCCTTAAATACATCACTAGTCACATGACATGATTTAAACACCCATAGTTGTTAAAGTACTTATGGTTTAAGCTGCTACAATGGACAGCCAGTTTCCTAACATTTCACCAGCTAGCCTAACTGACATGGGCATCCTAGGGCAATGTATTCATGTATACTGACAACCACTTGCTCCTAAATCAAACAAAAACAGATGTGAGGGATGTAACCATACCACGAAGCTGGAATCAATCCTGTCATGTGACAATAAACAAGACATCAAGCAGGTTGTCACTACACACACCTGTCCTGTCACACAAAATAAGGTCAAGTCACATAGACCAACCTATGCGCAGGTACTCATTAAGAGCGTACCAAAGGACCAGAGACCCCCCAAGCACAAACAGATCTCACATACTGGAACACAAATAGACCCCACTTCACATAGGAGCACACATACAATTGTCTCAAAAATTAAACCCCTAAAGCAAAACACCTCAAAACCTTATGTCCTGGTCACAGGCAATTCCATAGTGAGATACACAGATGCCCCCCTTATCAGGCTGGACAAGGAGAAAGTCACGGTTAGTTGCCTGTCAGTTGCCAGAATCCTTCACATCACCTGCACACTCAAGTCTCAATAACAATTATTGTTATGACTTGGTCATATTACATGGAGTGAATGACTTGAGATGTACTTCTCTGGACTATATGAAGAGAGACATCACTGAACTCTCAAATTATGTGTTCCAGGCAGGTATGTAAGATGCTGACATCTGTGCAGTCACTGAGACTTGGTTCCAGGCAGGTGGAGGTGTATCCATCTTAATTAAATCCAAATACACCTCGAGACTGGTTAAAGAGTACAACTGTCTAGAGCTACTCCAGGTACATTTAAGTATAGGTAAAACACCCTAACACATCTTCTCTAGCTATAGGTCCCCCACCATGAACCAAGAGAAACACACCAATTACCTGGACTTGCTAGAATCACTACCTATACAGCAAAACACTTTGGTCATGGGAGATTTCAACTATCATTCCATAGACTGGACAACATACACTAGCAGAAATGTGATTGCCCTGAAGTTCCTGGAGTTTGTTAATTCAAATGTTCCGGAACAGCTAGTCTGCACCCCGACAAGGGTCTTGAATGTCCTGGACCTGGTACTCACCAATGTGGTTGACACTGCACTAGTCCCTGTGTGTTGCCCTCACTGGTGAGGTCAGACCATAAATCCATCTTGCTGGAAGTAAAGATCAGACTGGATACCCCCACAGGAGCAAACAAACTGAAAAATTTCTCCAAACAAACTTTAGTCTACTAAGCGAAGGTATAAAAAGTTTCAAACCCCTGCTAGCACAGCCAACAATGACTCCTATGCAGAGGAGTACACAAATGCCCTTTATAGACATTTAAACAACTGTATAGACTTGGCTGTACCTGTCAGGATCACAACCAGGTCCTTCCAAAGAAACAAGTCACCCTGGTGTACCACAAGTATAAACAGGTTATATAACAAAAAGAAAAAACTGTTATCGAGCAACAAGAGAGAACTTATTCACTATTAGAGAATACTGTCCACAGCTTGAACAAGCAAATCAGATATCTTGTAAAGTCCTTGAAAGCCAATTATGAGACTAAATTAGCATCTCTAACTAAAGACAACCATAAGGCTTTCTTTAGCTATGTCTGAAATCTTAAAGGGAATGCCAGCTATGTGATTTTGAATGGTACTACTCAAACTGAACCCAAATAAATTGCCAACCTGCTGGTGGACAGATTTGCTGCAAATTTCACCCCCTTGTCCCCAAAAGACACACCCCAAAGCATTCCTATCATCAGTCCACTACCTAGCATCTCCAAAGAGCAGGTCATGTCTGCCCTCTCCAAGGCCAAAGAAACCTCCATGGGACCAGATAACATCCCAGGCTGCTTAATAAACAAGCACAAGAAACAAAACAAATCAGTCGCTCCAGGAAAAATAGACCAATTTAATGCACAAACACAGGTTAAGTGCTTTTGTCAAAGCAGATCCACAAGACTTCCTCTTGTCAGCAGTTTAAACTTCAATCACCATATCTCCACAGGGGTAAGGAAAGCCTTCTACAGTGCACATCTCATAAATAAGGGCATCACATCCAAGACTAGGGATGTTATAACTCCTCTATACCCAAACCTCATCAGACCACTAATTGAGTACAATCCTCCCTTTTGCATGTATTTCACTAGACACCTGCAACAACTGGAGAAACCACAGAGGTTTCCAACCAAGAAAATTGAGGGCCTCCAAAACATGACCTACATGGAAAGACTGAAGACCCTGTCTGTGTACTCTGTGTCCTACAGGCTGCTGAGAGGTGACCTGTGCCTTGCCTACAGAGTAATCTCTGATCCTACCCTAATGGAAATGCTGCATGTCCGTAAATCAAATGGGACAAGAGTCAGTCACTCCAGGGATTTCAATCTAGCCTGTGACATAAACAGAACATGAAGAAACAGACATGTCTCCCAGAGATTGCTGCCCCTCTGGAATAAACTCCCATTTCACATGAGGCAGAGTTCCTCAATGACCCTATTTAAGTGCATCCTTGATAACTGGATGGGAGACCGTAAATTCACCCCGGTGGTGGCATCTATGTCCCTCATGTACAGGGACAGCTAATCACTGATTCGCTCTGCTAACATTGACCATCTAAGCATGATCAGTAAGGGAACAAGGGTATTACATGGCTCAGTTTGTTAAGGCCTTGGAGCCATTAGCCTAGTAACCTCCTATGAACTTGTGAATTTAATGGATTTAATATGTATGTACTATGGTACATCCATTGAAGCCTATGGCTGCCCCTGTACTCTCTCCCAGTATTGACATCACTGAGGGTAAAGTTCAAAGGAGTTTTTGGTGATGTCACATAAGGAGAATTATTGTTTTACAAAGGATTTAATTTTAAATATCATACCATAAAACGGGCACGAATGGAAGGAAAATGCAGCATATATGATGTGATGCACAAGGTAGGTTCAGAATAGTGACAGGGCACTAAATTACTTTCTAATTAATAGGAAACATATGAAGGAGCAAGGTGTAAGAAAAAAAATGACAACTGTTTCTCTAAAATGCAGTGCAGTGGAAATATTAACCATTGTCTCTTACATATTAATATTTTCATATTCAGGTTTTCATAACTGTTATTGAGAGATACAGATTGAAATATGGTGTGAAATGGAAAATATACTTACTGTACATGTATAATCCACTATGCTGGGGATACTGCTAGGCTTTTCCTAGTAATTATGAAGATATGTAAATTTTTCATACATTTTCAGTGGGGATGAGAGTGCATCAGAGTTCAGCCCAGAGTCCGTTCTTGCTCATACTAGTGATAGACTTCATCAGCAAACAGGTCAGAGGAGATAGAACAACAAAGCCGATGGAGGCAAACAAGTTGGCACTATAAGTCGACCGGGAACATGAACTTCAGGCAATTATATGAGATTGGAATGCAAAACTGAAGGCAATATGGAGTGAATCTGAGTTGTGATAAGACCATGGTCATAGCAGCAAATGGGAAAAATCAGGAAAAGCTGAAAACTGAAACAGAAGGGAAAATATTGAAACAAGTTAACAGCTTTGGGTATCTAGGAGGTGTGACTGAAAAGAAGGAAAATCAGAGTGATGAGGTCAAAGTTAGAATCAGAAGTGCTGCATTCCTCCAGTACAAAGTGCTGGGGGTATTGTATGACTGAATGACAAAGAAGCATTAACGATGTTCTACAAAGTGGTGTGACTAGTCCTTCTGTATGGCATGGAAATGTGAGCAAAAAAGGCATAGCAGCTGAAGAAGTTTAAGATGGCAGGTATGAAGTCCCAAAGATGGGTAGTAAGATAATTACTGTGGGACAGAAAAAGAAATTATATCAGTTCAGAAGGCAAAGGTCAAGGAGCACAGGTTACAGTGTTTCAGTCACAATGGGCAAGAAAGCATATGATGATTTGGTTAAGCAGATTTGGAAGAGACAGGATGAAACTAAGAGGAGGTGAGATTCTCCAGCCAAGAGACTGCAGAGGAAGGTAGGAAAGTGGTTTAAAATTGGGAGGTGGTGACAGTTGATGGGATACCCTGACCCCATGTAAAATGGGTGAAGAAGGGGGTTGATGGTGTAATATTTTCTTATCTATATTAACATTCCCAAAAAAGAATTAATTTACAAACTATAGTATAACATGGAGAAATCTCAGAATATGTTGGTGAAACCTGTCATCGATGCTTTCACGGCATTTTGTACAGCTTGAGTGATATTGAGTGTGGTTAATTATGCAAACTGGTATAATGTTTCATTTTTCTGTAAATATTTTAATGAATAGTTGCTTAGAAAGGAAATTCTTGCCATCATCTGAAAGTTCAAGTTTGTTGAATAAAATTGCTGATAACACTGTATACCTAGGTTGTGCAGTCTGCAAGATATAAAAAGTTGCTTGTGAATGTTTAGAGAAAAATATTTTCAGTTTTAATATTACCGGAGAATAATACAGAACGAACAAGGCAGAGACTCCAAAAGCTTTTCACCACGGTATAAAATGCAACACTGAACAGTTACCCGCATCTCACTTCCATAAACAAGGATTCTGCCCATCAGGGCAGATATAATGTCTTCAGCTCTCTGTTTTTTTTTCATTTCTTTTTAGTTTATCACCCCTGGTGCTAAATAGCCTTTAAGTGAAGGGAGTTTTATGATACCTTTTCTCTGTCTGGAGACAGACTAGGAGTTAATTAGTAGTTCTGCGCTTCAGTTTATCTGGACTTCATTTTATTATTCCTTATTGTGTTTGTATTTTAGTTTGGACTGTAAAAAAATGACTGTTAAATCAGGCTAACTTTTAGTTGTAGTCTAGGCTCATTACTGTTTATGAGGTTGTCAGCCATGATTTAAGATGCTTTGTGGTTTTTATTATTCATTTTCCACAGGTCAAAGCAGTTATTGAAAAGTTGATTTGATAAGCCTAGTTGTTGATTGAAAGTGCTTATCATAAGTTAAAGCCAACTTATTCCGATGACCAAGTCTGAGTTTGTTTCTTCGTTTCTTCTGTACTATCATAGAAGAGGAATTAACTTCTGAAGTTTTGAAGTTTCTTGCTGTTGCTTAATATTGGAACATTTTATGTCTTTTTTTTGTCATTTTTCAGAAATAGCAAGGAAGTTAATCAGCCCTCTATCATAATGCTAGGGACAGCAATCTCCTTGCATCTCTGTTGTGGTTAATGTATAGATTTACATACTGTTATTCTTGCCTGGCTTAATGTTTCTGAATGTATTTATTGTACGATTTATTGACATTTGATTAGAGCTGATGCTTTTGGATTTGATGCATCCTGCCTGCCCAATATTCTGTGTTTCATGTCCATTTGAAGCAGGCATTTATGTTTGTCTGTGATTCCCTGGAATATATCAAGGAAGGTCCCAAACACTGGAGCAGAACCAAGAGTGCTGCATTAACCTTGATAATTATTCACCAGTAAAGCTAATACTCGTGCTGCACATAAATGTTTTCATGCTACAATATATTGTTGTAATACTTGAAGAAGTCTGATCTGAGATTGAACTGTGACAGTAGAACTGCTTATGACATGATACCCAAGGATCTAGGATCACTCAATAAACGGAATTTCTGCAGATTTCTTCAGGGTGTAAGCTCTGGCACATGATATCTCTGATTCTCCCGTAGATACAGTTTCATGTACTCTCCATTGTTTCTCCACTGCAGACTGTGAAAAGTTAATTTTAAATGGCTTCAGGCTGCTTGGACACTTGTTGATATTTTTTTTAATGAAAATTGTTAAGAAACCAAATTATATACAATATTTTTATCAGTCCAGTCGCAACTCCCAAGACAAGTGTGCCAGTGGGAGAAAAATTCCCTTTAATGATTCTCAACAGAAGTGCCTCATCTGTTTAGGTCCCTGTGTCAACACCACCAGAAGGTGTTAGATTTGTAAAAGGTAGAGCAAGGCTACCTGAAAGAGGTGCCATATGACTCTAAGATGCCTTCCTTGATGGTGGGAAAGTTGTAGAAGCTGGATGCAATCACCTCCTCTCTGTCACTTTTGCCCAAGATGGAAGAAAGAAGAAAAATTGTGAAAGCTAAGAGTGCTGCGATCATAAGAAAGGCTAATTATAAAGAAGGCTTCACTAGCCTGCTCTATATACCCCAATACTGAAAGGATAGTAATAAAGAAGGCCTCACTTGCATGCTGTATATACCCCAATGCTGAACGGATAACAGTAAAGAAGGCCTCACTTGCATGCTCTATATACCCCACTACTGAAAGGATAATAATAAAAAAGGCCTCACTAGCCTGCTCTATATACCCCAATACTGATTCACCTACTGATGAACAACAGGATCTGATGTTTTAAGTCACTTATTTTTTCTTGTTAGTAGTCCAGCAGTATGTGTCAGCTGCAAGACAAGTGGTATACAAGTCCTAATGTTTCCAAAATGTCAGGATCAAACATATTTCTCATGAGAGCTTCTTAATATACCTAGAGCTCCAAAGTATGCAGTTTGACAGATTACATCCCCTCTGATAATTAGATCTATTCTGACAGAGTTCCCTCTCATGGTGTGATAAGCTGGTAGCTGTAATGAAATGCCTGACCTCCCCCATTAGATTACTGCCAGCCTTGGTTTTGATTTCTGCCTGACCTCCCCCCCGGTTGTGCACCAGTGGATTTTATGGCTATTATAAGTTGATATTTAAGTACTATGCTAGCTGTCCTTTTGGGACATTTTAGGCCTAGCCAATTTCCCTCAAGGGTGAGAATCAAACTCTATACCTTGTGTCTGTGAAGAAACCATTATGCCATCCCCCAATAATATCAGACCAGGAAGCATCCATCCTGGTGAACAGCTTCACTGTTGCTGGCACTAGTGTCATTTCTCTCTCTTCTGCCTAGATCTGATGTTCAAACATCAGCACATTTAGCATCAGTGTGGGCAGTTCTTCAGATACAACCACTCTCCCAGCCCTTACCCCCACCACTGTCCCCACTGAGGTTTTCCCTTTCGGAGCTAGTAGTCTAATCAGTCTTTTATTTCTAAGAGAAAACCTAGAGGTAGTATTCCTAGCAACAACTTCCATAGCATATTTATATTTACAAAAAAAATAAACCTTCATGCATGACCAAAGACATAGTTATCAAAAATGTAAAGAAATTCCGTGTATAAACATGCTGAATGCAGACTGTTGTGATATAATGATGCCATGGAGGACTGTGTTGACAAGGAGGGTGCCTCCTCCAGATGACTCCAAGCTTGAGGGTGTAATAATGATTATATTACCCTTTGATTAGCTTTTTAGTGTCTGGCAAAGTGTTGTTTCCAGAATGAACAGTTGTGGATCATACCATTTTTATAATTTTTTTTCTTGCCAGATTTTCCATTCAGGCTATGATTGCTCCATATAAGCAGGAATTTCCAGGTCTAACCAAACCAGGTTGGTACAGGTGTTAAAGAGAAACCCTAATTTTCAAGCTTAAACCACCCTTCCTTGTGATCAAGAGTTTAAGGCTCTGTAGAGGCCTAAGAAGTAGGTATATGCATCCCCCCATGCTTGAGGGAATTGAATAATGTGAGTCTGGTGTTATGTTTCCAGTGTGACCAAATGGATGAAGATGTCAAGGCAGTTAAAAAGCTACTGGACAAAAAACAAGAAAGATTATCTTAAGGGTCATTTAGGTACAGCCAGTACACAGAGCCTACTAATGGACCAAATAGCATGTGGCGCCATGGACAAAACATTCCTGCAGGTTGGGTTTGGCACTGCTACACACATGGTCAGCTGAATTCACTTAACCCCCTTTGTTTAGGAAGTCCAAGTGATGATAATGCATATTCCTTTTAAAAGGATCCTGCTGTTTCAACTAGAATTAAATGATACTCTGACCACAGGAGTGCAATGAAAAAGAAAGAGCAGACCTTTTGTGTTGTGAAAATGTGTTCTTAGCCTCCACACTCCACCTTTGCAAACCCACAGAAGAACCATTAGAGACCATGGCTCCCACTAGAAAGTACAATAGTCACATCAGGATAGTGAATAGTCTTCACTTGACTTGAAACAGGATGGTTGTAGGTTGTTGAGGCAAATGGCAAGTACATCAGTGCAGTTAGAGTAGTAGCAGTCCCAAGTCTCAGGCCAGTCATCTCCTTGCAGAGGTGATCTCTCTGAGGCAAAAGCTCACGCTATGCTTTATTGTGGCAAAACTTCATCACAGATCCTTGGATCATGGAGGTAGCTAAAAGCTAGCAGTTTGCTTTCTCATCCATTCACTTTTTATCTTTGACAGAATCCCCTGCATGTTAGAAGATGACTTTAAAGAAGGAAGTCCAGGAACCCTACTCAGTAATAGAAATTCAGCACATCCACAAGGAACAGTGAGCTAAGGGAAATTTACTCACATTTATATTAGTGTCAAAAGTAAGGCAACATCTGGCATATTTTGGGTTTAAGTGAGTGTAATACTTGTACCCCCCAACCTTAACAGTCTACATGGCCATGCTGCAGTCTGTTTTCTCTGTTATGTAAATGGTGGGCTGGATATGCTTTTTGTACCTCCGCTGTGTCTTTATGTGGATAGAAATAAGAAGGTAATATGTTCCTCCACGTCCATGTGTGTAAGTCAGAGCCATTTATCAGTTCAGGACTCAGCCATTCAGCCCGATCGCATGCAGGATGATTGTGTGTCAAAAGGGTCAAGGTCCTTCCTCAGCTGGGTGATTGGCTTCTGGTCTCCAACAGTTAGCACAGTTGAGTCAAGGTCAGAGATTTTGTTGTGCATCTTTGTGTCTCTAGGCATTGCTGGCCATGACATTAAATCACAGACTTTTTCAAAACAGCTACTGATACTCATGCTAGCTGGTTCTCTTTCATCTCTAAGATGACAGAGACTAATTTTAATCCTTCCAGTTTTTTTTCTTTCAGGTAAGAATATGCTCCACCCCACATTTTTTCTTCCTGCTAGCTTGCCGCTTAAGTGAATGTTATCTCCATCGTGGTTGGAATTCTCATAGGTATTTTGTTTCTTTTACAGGTAGACAGGTAAGAATAGGAGAGCTGCACAGGAAAACACCTAAGGAGGACATTGACTGCCTCCAAGCAAGTCCAGCAGCCTGGACAAGTTATGTTTGTCAAACAGTACTAGCTGTGAGAGTTCTAATCCTGTCCTGAACTGTCCAGCAGAAACAGGATGTTTTCACAGACCCAGCATTATGGTGCACACCAAAAGCCTCTGTTTTCTCTTTCTTTAACCTAATATGTCAAGTTTATTAAACTTTCACTGCACATATGGGTTGGCATAATGGTTAAGGTATTTACATCATAGACACTAGGTACAGAATTTGGGTACAGGATTTGATTCTGACTTCAGGTTATTGCTTAGGCTTAAAATAGCCCTTCAGAGCAGTTAGCCTAATATTCAGCTATGAACCTATAAAACCCAAATAAAATCATGTTCCATGGTGATTTTTATGAGAAGATTAATCTTCTAAGTTGTTATAGTTTTGACATTGCTAATTTAGTTATATAAACATTGTCTGTAATGATAAATTGTGCTGTTTTTGGTTGATGTGATTTCTTTGTACACCATCAAGCTGAACCTGAAAATGATGTACCAGAGAAATAACCCAGTTAAAAAAGGGTAATAAAATAAAAAGAAAAAGGTTTGCTTTCAGGGAAATGACAGATAACTAGTCTAAGAAGCAGAATCTCCAGGACATAATCAGGTTGAACCCAGAGTTAATACTGCAACCCCAAACAGAACACTCCAGTATTACCCTGGTCTTTCAGTTACTCTTACTTACTATACTTCTCAATATCTGTGGAACTGCAGACAGCGGTGAGGTAGGCAGAAACTGTATCCACAAATGCTTCTCATCAAATGCTTTTTGGGGCAGGAACCTCCATCTTGGTTGCTGTGTTGGTGACAGTTTTTTTTATTTATGTTTTGCAGCTTGCTTGCTTCAGGCAGAACTAGTAAATTATGAGCGTGTGAAGGACTACTGCCTGAAAGTCTTGAAGAAAGATGGAGAGAACTTCAAAGCCCTCTATCGCTCTGGAGTCGCCTACTACCACTTGGGAGATTACGATAAAGCATTATACTACTTGAAGGAGGCAAAATTCCGGCAGTCCACAGGTATTTAAAAAACTGCATGTACCTGTTTTCTTTCTGTCTTTGTCATATTTCTCCATGTGGAAATTCACTAAAAAGAGGTTTAAAAGAAAAAAATGTATTGCAAATAAAGAATGCAGGTTACCTCCAAAACTGATACATGAATTAAGCTCCATTATTGATATTCATTGCAAATCTGGAACCCTAACTTTAATTTTCTAGGTTAGATTCTGACACCTGTTTTACAGTTGGGCTGGGAGTGCACAAGTTATCTGCAGACATTCTAACACCATCTGCTCATAACTGTTGTGGGCTTGAAATAAGCACATCTATTATTGAATTGCAGAACTGTGAACTGGTGATAACCATTTGGTTGCAGCTCTGCTACAGTGGCACCTTAAATGCTGGATTCCATTAGGCACCTAGAATGGATATGTTCAGTGGCTAGTCCTAGTGAAGCAGGAAAGCTAGTGTCACTTCAAGAAATAACCAATACCTGCAAATGCATTGTTTTCCTCACTTTAGCCTTCCTTAAGCTTCATTATGTTAAAGAAAATGAAAATATATATCCAGAATGTGGCAGAGCAGGTTAATGCAGATACCATAGGATGTGGCTGAAATCTGTTTGATGACGAGCTGAGTTATATGCCAAAGTAGGAGACATTCATCTTATCTAAGATGAACAGCAGACTTGTAGGTGACTTTGTGATGAAGATATTGAGAAATAGTGCAAATAAAGTAGTACAAAGTGATAACTGTGCACTTTTTGTGTGCAACTCAGTGTAGAGTATAGATTACTTATTTATTATCTTTGTTAAGTGGATTGGATCAGCTTGGCAAGGTTGCTTTATACTAGAGACCCAAGTTAAAAAAAAAAAAAAGCAAAGCTCTTGTCAGTTTCAGGATGGAGAACCAATAAAGCAACCATTCGATCATACAGGCCAGATTACAGAAATGTAATTCATCAGAACATATTGCAGTTTAAATATACATATAAATATATATATATATATATATATATATATATATATATATATATATATATATAGTACTTTTTCCGTTAAACCCCTACCATGGGTCTTGGGACCCTGACTGGCGTGTCTTGCCCTGAACGTTACAAAAACAATAATTTACTTTTTTTTTTCTAATAAATGGCTCCTTGCTTTCTTAAGTCTTGTCATTGCATTTGCCTAAGTGTACAGAGTTACATCAAATCTAATGTATATCGCAATGCATTAAAGAAAGTAAAATACTCATGTGTTATGCTCGGAAATAGTTTTCACTGATTAAAATACTAGCAAGTAAAATATTTCAAAAGTCTTCAGTCAAAACAGGTAATATCTGAGTTGTCTAAGGACACAGAAAAGTATTAGCGGAGTCATGAGCTTTGCCTAAGGGACCCAATTCGGTACTTTTCGCTGTTGGTTTCTGCCTTGCTGGCCACGCGACTGTGAAATATTTCTTTATGCACAGCGTTAATGACAAGGTAGTGTGCATGTAAACATGGGTGACTAAGGGGACCCACATAATGTCGTTAATTTGTGTAGTAAAGTTTGTTGAGAGGCAGAATGTGATTTTCTAATATCAAGCTTAGAACTTAGTCAAAAGCAACGGCTGTGTATGAGTGCAGCTAGAAACCTCGGTTCATCTGTGCCTGAATAAATAACATTCGTCTCCATTTGACAGCCAGTCCCCTACTGCTTGATTTGTCAGCCTTATCAACAGAAAAGGAGGAATCTAGTTTCTATAGTCCATTTCATACCTTTTTACCATTATTTGTCATGGAGCTCAGTAAATTCTAGTCACTAAAAGTAAAGTGCACGCCAGTCCGGGTCCCAAGACGCGTGGTAGGAGTTTAACGGAAAAGTACCATATATATATATATATATATATATATATATATATATATATATAGTTATAGTTATATAGTTATATGTTATATATACTTATATGTTTAACTTCCTGCTGAGGAACATACATGAAAGCAGGAAATCAGGTTAGGAGAGAAAGACAGAAGGGATAGAAGAGAGCCAGACAGGGTAGTAACATCCACTTGAGGTAATGAAAGCATTAGAGGCACCAAGGGATAATGGATTTAAGATTATTTTTTGAGGGACAAACATGCAAACCTCAGCTATACCAAATTCCACATTCACACACCCATAACTTGCATATAGTCCAACTCCATGATCATGCAGCAGCGGGGAAACAGCAAATTCAGTTTTACTGAATCAGCGTTGTCAGCAAAGCCGCAGTATATTTGCAGTTTGAAGACCTGGCGCTCAGAACTGTCATATTCCCAGAGTGACAAGGTGGAGCACACTAACAGAATCCCACCAAAACTCTTCAAGAAAACTTTTGAGCTACTAGCTGAAGCTCTAGTAGATCACCTTGGTAGGTCTCTAAGGATGGGGGTGACTAGAAGCAAGCGTTGTGATGTTCGTCTACAGAGATGGAGCAAGGAGTAGCTGAGGCAACTGTTAGCCAGGGATCCTCACTTTAGTGGTGGGACAAACAATGAAAATGATCTTTAAATCAAGGTTCCTGAAGCAGAATGGGCTACTTAAATTCTAGCAAGAATTCACAGCAAGAGAATGTTGGTGTAACTAGATTGATTCAGCTCTATGAGGAGTTTACAAAGAGAAGCCGAGGAACATGATCAGTGTTCTCTTCACAAAAGACTTTAACCTGGTCACCTTCTGCAGGTTTGTTTTTGTGAAAATGTGTGTGTGGGAGGGGTGCAGGTAGGTGGTGGAGTTATTAGAAAGCAAGGAGCAAATAGTGGCAATGAAGAGGAGCTCTCACAACTGATGAGATGACAAATACTCTCTCACAAGGGTCAGTCTGTAACCCACTCACAGTGAAATGTCCATTGCTGATCACTTAGAAAGCATAGAAAGATGGTTTAAATTGACTCAACAAACTCCAGCTTTCCACCAACTACTTTCCCAGCTGTGGTCTTATTACTGAATTGACTGCTTGGCAGTTAAGGAACAACAAGTATTCTGAATGAGTTTTTCCAGAGGAATATTCCCTTCTGTATCCCCCCATGGGGAGCTGTTCCCCACACTCCAAATATTTTATCACTGAGGTCACATGAGCTTGTAGAAAAGATCAATACAGTTATTTCCTTGTCCATATGTTGTTCCAGCATTAGTACACATAGAAATCAAAAATATGGGGGTAGAACTTCCTACATTTGGGATTGCAGGGGTGAATCTCTACTGGAAAAAAAGTTTGCTTTGTATGACATCATTTCTGATTCATTCTGGTGGTCCAGTGAGTGGTAGAACAACAACATTTGGATATTTTCTCATGGTAAGTTTGGGAGTAAGTAAAAGCAGACCCTGGAAAATGGGCCTGAATTTTTCCAGCTGTCACTAATGTTGAGAAAAGTATCTAACTAAGGTGCTAACCTGATGAGGACCTGAAGAAGCTAAAACTGTAGCCTAAGCTATAGCAGATCCATTTAATCTCTTCCAAGTGTATGATGATGCCTCCGGGGAATGATAACCAAGGGATGACACATACTAGAGAAGAAAGAGTTGGTTTCATAAACATGAAACAAAAGAAGGTTTTTTGGAATTTCGCAGAATGTATGAACACTGGACTTACTGTAAGACTGTGATAGCAACATCATAGTGAATGTCAGGGTGCATACACAGTGGTATTCGTGGTTGGAAAATTGGTAGCACCTCTTAACTAAGCCATGCTAAGACCACAATTGGAATGCTGCATACAGTTTTGGAGGACTGTGAGGTATACTGGTAGGGTAAAGAGAATGGCAACCAGGCTGGTATGAAGGACGGAGGGAATACTAAACAAAGAGAGGATTAGAGAGCTTGACTAGAAAGAGACAGTTAGGAGAACATATATTATTGATATATATACAAGATACTTAGCGTTTTCCATTGATACGCTTGAGCAGGAAAGGAAGGAATCATGTTTGGAAGTTGACATATGGATTGCTGATATGCTGCTGGCCAAAACCAACTCAGCCCTGCCCCCAAATGGTAAAGTAACAATGTACCACAAAGGTAATGCAGACAAACCGGCTGAAATTGTTTACTGTGTGCCGTGACCCTTAGCAGTATGGACGCAATGTCCACATGATGACACAGAGAAATGGAAACATAGCAACAGTGTCCACAGCATGCTACATGACAACATACAACAAAGCACATAAAGGATGTACACACTCCATGAAAAGGGGACCATCCGGCGTGTAAAGGATAGTATGCTGCAGTGGGGTTGTGCAGATGGTTATGTTAACTGGTGGTTGTTTTCAGTGCCTTGGATTTTTGCCTGTTACTAATGAGTGACGCTACAGCTGGCCTCTTTTTCTGGTAGCATTGTGGGTAACCTGCTTATACGGAAGGACAAAGAAGGTAGGAGATGACATAATTTTGCACTCTGTTCCCACATCTATCCATCCCCTTACCCAATCATCCAATGCACAGACTGCTGTCAGAGTCTAATTTGTCTGGAACATAGTCAAGACGAAAACCATACAGAACTAGTGATGATCCTTAATTCTTTACATTTATTTATTTACTTGTCTTTTGTTAACCGGGTTAGTCCAACTGGGCCAGTGGCCCATTTTCAGTGGAGACCTAAGGAGAAAAGCTCGACACAGAAAGATAGCAATAACAAAGTTACATTCAAGTAATAAGAATATGAGTACATTCATGCCATAATGAAAACATTAAAAATGCATACATAGTAAGATGAATACATAGCTACATATATTCATGCAGTAAAGTAAATTAATAAATGATAAAATTTAGCATAGGGAACAGTAAGAAAAAAGGAGGATTTGCAATAGGACAACATAAGGAAGAGAAAGATAAGCCCCCAAAACATGTAAGTAAATCAAGGTGAGAGAGTGAAAAGAGGTATAAAGCAAAGAGGATAAAAATAAAGGAGGGGAGGAAATGTACAGGAGTCAACAGAGTGAAGGAAACGGTCTTAAGAAGAGAAAGGGGGGGGAGTATAGATGGTAAGGACTAGAAGGAGATGGGGTTTAAGTATTGAGTCACTCAGTGGTGTAGCTAAGGTATACAGTATTAGTTTTATAAGGATGCATTACAGTAAAGTGAGAGAAATAATCTGAAGGCAGTTTGTAAATAAAGCCTTCATTTGCTAGTACAAACAAAAAAGGTAAGGTTGAAGAAGGAGGATGCAGGGAAAATCATATGATGCACTCATCACAGTAAACACATCTGCAAAAGTTTCTTTCTTTAGCATATCAGAAATGCTGCGGTAATGATGTTTGACTAATTTTTTATCATCATTCTGTGTGTGGGCTTTTTGTGGCATGTTACTTGTTACAAAAGCAGTGTTTTGCCTTGCCTGTTTCATGAAGCACATTCATTCATTACTATGCTGTAGCTTAAGAGGTCAGTAAGTTTCTGATTTATTTTAATCTTTTCATGTATAGTCCCTTTCCAATATGCTTTTTTTTGCCAGACAGTTGCTGAGAAGGTTAGTGGACATTTTTTCTCTAGTAGGTAAAGAAAGCAAGCCAGCTAAAGCCCTGTCAAGTAGCCGCTAACAAGGAGATCAGTCACATAAAAGGACATTCTATTGCTAAGCTCATTAGTGCTAACAGGGAAAGAGGGTAGGCCGTTTCTCACCATGCTTTTGGAGCTTGGAAACACCACCTTTCATTTGTCGCTGATCAAGGAACAGAGAGGAACAAAAATGTGCCATTTGTGGTATGTGTTCCAATTTAGTAGCACTCCTTACTCCATCGAGTGCTGTTACTTTCCAAGTAGCACTGTTCAGAGCTGTTCAAGTATCCCTAGACTAGAGACATTTTAATATTCCCCTTTATGCAGAAAGAGTTGGCAGGGCTGTCTGTGAAACAGGACTGATCAAAAAGCACTAACAAGCTGTGGACCAAGTCTGACCAGCAAGTGTTAGTGCATTCGAGCACTGGCAAGGAGCACCAGGACTATATTTACTACCATTCTCCTTGGAAGTATGTTGTGTAGGTTAACTTGTAAGAACCAGTCACTGAATTTTCAGCACCAGGAGGCAGCCTGCTAGTCGCCCCCAAAGGGAGTCTGCAAGGCTGGCTACTTTGGGCTACTGTTTGTGAAATTGACTGAAGCAACATATGTTGACAAGAGACCAAATACAGAGGATAACATTTCTGGTAAGCACTGAGCAATTAATAAATGCATTGCAGTGTGCTTAGCCTGGGTTAGGTTAGCACAGATAGAGAACACTAGGGGCTTGAGTGACATAGAATGTGTGGCAAATGTTAGATGAGAGAATGGGAGTAGAGATGGTGTAAGTGTGGGTTTGTGGTGAGAGTGAGTGATCTTTGTGGTTGGGGTGCAGCTTGTAAGGGAATAGAGACCTCAGAAGGTGATACTTTCAGGAGAATACAGACGTTGGACAGTGTGGTTACAGGGATGCAGACAGTTGTAGATGCAGAGAGTTGTAGAACTGATGAGAGATTAAGTTAGCCAAGATGGAGATATTTGAAGTAGACTGGTGAGTTTCCACAAGGGGACATGGGTAGATAGAGAGTAGAACCCCATCTGCAGAAGTGGTTAGGGTAGTAATGATAAAGGAGAGATGACAGTGTAAGAGCAGAGACTATACAGCAGAGGAGTGCTGTTAAAGTATAGAGGAAAGGGATAGATAGCAGCAAATTGGAGAAAGGTAGGAACAACAATGTGGTAGAGCAAGTGGTAGTTGAAATGATGAAATGGAGATGAGCATCAGGACCAGGTAACGACAAGTTGGGAATGTTTTAGGAGGAAGTGTGGATAACAGCAGAGAAGCCAGGTGGGAAGAACTTAGGTGGCAAAAAGAAGTGGCAGAATGGGAATGGACAGTAGGCAGTAGAGAAAGTTAGGGAGTGCAGGAAATGGGTTGGTTAGCAATCCTCCCTCATTCCCAGTGTAGGCACTGTTCAGTGCAGAGCCTTCCTCACTCAGAGTAAAAGGGTGATACGTTTTGGATTTATTTTCCAAGTAACAGCAACAGAATACCTGAGGTTACTAGAGCACATAGCAGCATGCATTCTGATGCTACGTTAGTGCACCTCCGTGTGAGAAAATGACAGTACTGCTTGAAAACAAGTGATATAAACATCTTCATTTTTATCACTTGGAAGCCACTGTACCCCTGATGCCTTGTATAAAGGTGGAAATCTCATGGTCATTGTAAGTCAGGTCACTAAAGAGTACTGATAATATCATGATGATGATAGCTCTCATCCTGGCCCTCAGTCTATCTCCCAGCCATGGGTGTGTAGTCCTACGAGTACAGACAGGCAACACTACAGTAATATGGTACATGAACAAGCAAGGGTGGACAAATTCATACTCACCATACAAGTTAACAATTCAACCATTAGACACTGTAGTAAAGAAGAGAATATCTCTGAAGGACACCCAACCCTTCAGACCATAATATTATAGCAGTCAAGCTGTGCAGGACATATGCAGACCACCATGAGTGGATGCTACACAGCAGGTGGAGTGTGCCAGAGACAACTAGTGAGCTGCATCCAGAGTGTGCTGCAAGGACTGATATCCCAGCAGTTTATTACCCTCCCCTAATCTCACTGCCGCTGTGAATACTATGATGAACTTAGTGCAGGTATGTTAGGGATTTACCGTAAATGCAACTGTTCAAGTAGTATCACCATTGCAGTCCAATCTCCTTCCCATCACCCCCTCCCCCTTAGTGCAGTTATGTTATGGATTTACCGTAAATGCAGGTGTTCAAGTATTATAACCGTTGCAGTCCAGTCTCCTTCCCATCACCCCCTCCTTTTTAGTGCAGTATGTTAGGAATTTACCATAAATGCAGATGTTCTAGTAGTATCACAGTTGCAGTCTAGTCTCCTTCCCATCACCCCCCCCTCCTCCTTAGTGCAGTTATGTTAGGGATTTACCGTAAATGCAGGTGTTCAAGTATTATAACCGTTGCAGTCCAGTCTCCTTCCCATCACCCCCTCCTCCTTAGTGCAATATGTTAGGGATTTACCGAAATGCAGATGTTCAAGTAGTATCACCGTTGCAGTCCAGTCTCCTTCCCATCAACCCCTCCCCCTTAGTGCAGTATGTTATTGATTTAGTGTAAATGCAGATATTCAAGTAGTACCAGCATTGCAGTCCAATCTCCTTCCCATCACCCCCTTTGCAAGCTTGATAGTGCCCAGTAGGTTTTCCAGGTTATGAAGTAAATAAAAGTATGAAAATGACTACACAAAAAGGTACTGCAACATATTGCTAAATGAACTACGGGTTAAAGGTATAGGTCTGAGTCCCTTATCTCTTGTGTACTGTGTACATGAGAAAATCCATGAACAATCTAAAAGTTATGAGCTTACACCTAAGAAGTGTCAAACATTCATAATGGCTATTATTTGGTTAACAGGAAAGATCATGTCTCAGACACAGAAATAATGCAATCCAATCTGATAAGTAAATTATCTTGTGGCTTGGATGATTAGTAATTTCAAGTAAGAATACTGAAACAGAATATTCCTACTGAAAATTTTGAAGTAGAAATGCACAATTTGTTTGGTATAACTTTACAGTAGAAAATTTCAGTATGTTAACAATAAATCTGATTTTCTGAAAAAGAAATCGTGTAATGCCCTTTGATCCATTTACTTGCTGAAGTGTAAACCTGTAATCATGAGTCTATCTTTAGCACCATTTTGCTGTGTTTTTCTCTTTCTTTTTCTTTCTTTCTATTTTAATAGCCTGTCAAATCTATACTGCAGTAACCAACCAGAAACCTGCAGAGAGGTAATTCCTGAGCTTAAAGTAATGAATCTAACAAGTGTAAAGTTTGGTTTGTGCTTGAGTTGATTGTCACTTCATTAAACAAAAATTTCTTCAAAAGTATACATGTGGTTGCAGGAACACTGCCATGCAGAAACAAAGATGTCAAAACAAAATTCTTCTTTAAAAGGAGATGTCGGATTGCAGGAACATCAGTAAGCAGAAACAAGGGTGTCATTTGAGTTGTCATTACATGGTTGATGCTGCAAAGCTGATTCTCACTCACATTTTATATTTCAAGGAGAGCATTTCTAAGAAATTCAAGGCACTGTGGCCCACTCTTTTACAGATTTCTGCCTGTACTAGAAAGAACAATTAGTCATGTTCATTGGTGCCACTAATAGGTTTTCTAGGCAGGCAGTTCATGGGTGCCGAGATGTAAATGATATATTGATCGTGTTGAATGGGCTCATGGAACAGAAGGTTTTTGTATGTTGGGATGTGAATAAGACAGAGTGATGACTGACAGCTTCAAAAAAATCCTTTAAAGTGAAGATTGCAGAAAAATACAGAGAATTTTGCAGCCATCACCAGAATGGGGGTGAGTTTCTACAGCACAGTGCTAGGAAATAACATGGAGTATCGGCCCATGTACCGATTTCTGTTCTCTTATCTAATGCAGTTTATCCTTCCTTGGCAAATCCTACAGCTTTGCATGAAATTTTTGAGAATCAGGAACTGATGCATAACGTGATGAAATGTATTTCTGGTTCTTGGAAATAAGCCCCAGCAAACAGAAGAATTTTATAAGCAAATTAAAGCTGACAGTAAAAGACCTCACCGCGTGCATGTACCGAAATTAAAGTATGCAACAATGAAAACCAGAATTGAAATGTGAGTGGCCTGACGGTTTTAAACATACAGTAACACATCAGCTAATTGTACAAAGAAAACAAAAAAAACAGACTACCATTCACACTTTTTGTCTCTGCTGTGGGAATTCGGTACCTAGTCAGTGATGTTGAGGAAATTAATGTAGGAATCTAGGAGAGAAATCTGTAGTCCACAAAGTTCATGTGCACCTCACTACTTTTCAGGCACTAGTTATAAATCTTATTCCTTAATTTTTCATTCTTTTAACCATTTTATCACTACCCATTTTGCCCAATTTATGGTTGCAGTGGAACTGGCCTGTTACAGCACATACATATATATGTATGTATATGGGTCTACTTCAAAACATTGAGTTGTCATAACATTGAAATTCAAAACATTGAGACTATAACATCAAAAACTCAAAACATTGAAAACCCAAAATAATGAAAACTCAGAACACTGAAAATGTGCATTATAACATAGAAAACTACAACTCACATGTAAATAACAGGTCTATATTATATCCTCGAATGCTTAAAAAAGCGAACGCTGATTGATCGAACTTATTTTCGTGAAACTGCAAAATATCGAAGCAGCAGAAACTCAAATTTTTTCCTAGGGGAAGAATTCGGTTGTCCGTTTCTGTTGCTTCGGTATTTTCAGTGTTATGGTGGAAAGTTACTGGTCGGATTCAGGTAAGTGTGTGATTGTGTGGATGTGAGTGTTAGGGTGATTTAGGTGAGTTAGGGTTAGGGCTCGGGTTAGGTGTGTGTGCGATTGAGTGGACATGAGCGTTAGGGCTGATTTAAGTGAGTTAGGGTTAGGGAGTGGGTGAGGTGAGTGTGCGATAGTGACGGACCTTAGGGTTAGGGTTTGGGTTAAGGTAAGTGGGTAGTTAGTGGTGTGTGCATAGTTTAGTGTAGGATTAGGTATCAGATTTTAGGTGTATGTGTGTGGATTTTGGTTTGTTTGGTGTGCTTGTGTTGTGTGTATGTGTTTTGGATCAGTGATTTTTTCCCTGGGGAAAAAAAATCACTGATCTGACAGTTCGAGATTGTAAGCTTTTGCTTAAAGTAGGTCGATCAATCAGCGTTCGCTTTTTTAAGCATTCGAGGATATAATATAGACCCTAAATAACATCCCCTCCACCTATAGCTCCACCAAAGTAAGAAACACACTTTTTACTACATGTTTGCAGTATGTAACATGATCATCATACAGAATGTTACATGCTGCAGCATGTAACATGATCACCATATAGAATGTTAGCATATGAATGTGTTGCTTTTATGGAAGTTAAGTTAGTGTTCTGAGAAGTGCTGGGAGAAGTGAGTAGGGGGAAAAGTGTTTATTTTGCCAATCTGTACGTGTTTTTAGGCCATACAGGTAAGATGATTCAGACATTATGTTTACAGTCTGTATGGTGATCGCAATACAGTGAGGTTAGGAAATTAACTTTTTTCCACTGCAGTGCGATCTAGGAGTTGGTATATTTCATTTATGGGGGTGTGGGAGGCAGAGCCCCACACATGGGGGTGCAGGAGGGCTTGTCCTCTTGCAGAAATGTAGTAAGAAGTGTGTTTGTTAGTTTGGTGTTGTTATAGGTGAAAGTGTTGTTAATTACATGTGCATTGTAGTTTTCAATCTTATGATGTAAAGTTTCAGTGTTCTGAGTTTTCGTTGTTTTTGGTTTTCAGCATTTTGGGTTTTCGACGTTGTGATCTCAGTGTTTTAAGTTTCATTGTTATGACAATTCATTGTTTTGAAGGGGTTCATATTAAAACACTGAACGCTGAAAACAGCAAATGGTGTTTCATCTACACATATTCAGCGAAAGCTGAAAATGTCGAAACCACAAACCAGCGATTTTTTTCCTAGGGAAAGAAATCGCTGTTCCAACCCCCAAAAAAAAAAACATTAAACACTTCCAAACACATACACACATACCCTAACCCTAATTATAGCCCCCAAAAACCAGTAAGCAACTAAATACACATATGCACGTAACCCAACCATACATCTAATGAAAAAAAAAAACAGTAAACATTTTAAAACATATGCATTTACCTTACCCCGCACCCTAACCCTAAGGTCAGCAACTCTCACACATTTACATAAACAGTTCCAAACACATACACACTTACCTTAACCCTAATTCTACCCTCCCAAAACAAAAGTAAACAGCTGAAAACACATAGACACGTAACTCAACCATACATCTAACGCAAAATAAAAAACAGTAAACACTTTCATACATATGCACTTACCATAACCCGCACCCTAACCTTAAGGTCAGTAACTGTTGCACAATCACGCTCAGGAGCTATACCGGACAATGGACCACACTACACTTCAGAACAGGCAAAGCAACGAGGCTGTCAAGCGATTTCTTGCCCAGGGAAAGAATTTGTTGAACAGCCGATTCATTGTTTTGTCTGTTCACCCTACATGTGTCAATGAAAACGTATTTGACAAAATGTGTTTTCGTCATTCTAATAGGAACCCATTTTGAAGCAGATCCATATATGTATATATATATATATATATATATATATATATATATATATATATATATATATATATATATATATACATATATATATATATATATATATATATATACAGATATATACACACACACATACACACACACACACACACACACACACATATATATATATATATATATATATATATATATATATATATATATATATATAGATATATATATATAAATATATAGGTTTATAGGTAGGTACCAGGCTGGGTGGCCACGGTGGTGCAGTGGTTAGCATTGCCACCTCACAGCAAGAGGTTCTCCGGTTCAATTCTCGGCTGGGGTGCCTTCTGTGTGGAGTCTGCATGTCCTCCCTGTGGTCGCGTGGGTTTCCTCCGGGTGCTCCGGTTTCCTCCCACATCCCAAAGACATGCAGTAGGTGAATTGGACACTCTAAATTGGCCCTAGGTGTGAGTGTGTGCATGTGTGTGCCTTCTGTGGAAGGTTGGGCGCTGGGCTGGCAACTCAACACCGTAAAACTCCACTGCCAATCATGAGCAGATAGATGATCCGCTGTGGTGACCCCTAACTGGGAAAAGCCGAAAGAAGAAGAAGGTAGGTACCAGGCTATTGGCCCAAGGGCCTAAGTAAGCCTAGCCAACAAGGTTCCCTGGCTTATGCCACCCAAGAAAGTTATTTTTCTGTGCCCCTGTCAAGTAGAGCCACAGAAATGATCCCCGGGGTATATTTCCTATTTCCCATCCACTCAAGATTTTTCTTGAAGAGTGCTAATAAGGAACTTTGCTTGACATAGATGGGTAGCTTGTTCCAGAGTATAGGAAATCTCTGGGACAGGAATCTATCCCTCCAGCATGTCCTGTTTATTGTGGTGACAAGGTTTAGGTCCCTAGAGAGTGTAGCTCGGAGGTATTGGGATTTCTTTAGGTGTAGATGATCTGCCTTTCACAAACCCAAACTGGGTGGGGTCAAGAGTTTGTAGGTTACCAATGTCTTTGTTTATGAGTTCCATGATGATACATTCCATGGTTTTACAGACCAGGCTCGTTAGGCTAATAGGTCGATAGTTCCCGGGATCAGTGGTGGCTCCCCCTTTGTGGAGTGGCATAACTGTTGCTGTGCGCCATTCAGTGGGCACAAAGCCTGATGTGAGGCTATGATTGAACATGGTGCTTAAGTGGGGAGCCAGTTTGTTCTGAAGTTCGTGTAAAATGCAGCCTGGGATGTTGTCCGGTCCCATGGATGCTGTGTTTTTGGCTTTAGAGAGTGCAGCTTTTACCTGTGTAGTTGTAATTATAGGGATTCTGCTTTCTTCCTGCATAGATATGGACCCTTTAGGGGGTGAGAGGGGGATAAAGTTAGCATTGAACCGATCTGCAGGATGTTGGCAATATCAGTTGGTTCTGTAATTTTCATGCCTTTGTGCTGTAAGTCAGAGCAGATCTGGGTTTTGCCATCTAGATTCTTGACATAGCTATAGAATGCATTGTGGTTGTCCTTGGATTTAGTGATGATTTTGTTTTCGTAGCAAGCTTTGGAGGATCTTATAAGGGATCTCAGCTTCTTACTGAGGCTGACCAGGGAGCTCCTCCACTCATGGGATTTTACTCTCTTTTGCAGCAGTTTCTTCCTTTTGTTGTACAGTTTATTTATGGCAGGGGACCACCAGATTGGCTTCCTTTTTTTTGGAGGATAGCGTCTTGGTTCTGTTTGGGATAGCACGATCCATGCACTCGTGTAAGTGCTTATCGAGTGCATTTGTGTAGGATTCAGCAGTTGTAACTGTATTGTCCATCTGCATGGGTGTCATGAAGTTCACCACTTCTGTCTTAAGAAGCATGAAGTTGGCTTTGGAGAAATTTTTACTGTGGTTTCCTTAATGGGGGGTAGGGGCAGGATGTGGATATCAAGGGTGATAAGCTTATGGTCGGATCGGACCAACGAGGAGTTGACTTCAGGTGTGGAACACCGGTCACTCATGCTGGTAATGACTAGGTCTAGGATATTGTTGCCCCTAGTGGGGGTGTGGATAAGTTGATCCAGGGCATTGGAGTTTATGAATTCCAGAAAGCGTTGAGCTAAGGAGTTGGTACACGAGTAGTTTTCCCAGTTATTGGTGGGGTAGTTGAAGCCGCCCATTATTAGGGTATTTGGTTGAACCCTAATATTTTCCAGTACATAAAGAAAAGAGGAGTTGGAATCCTGGGGCATGGTGAGGGATCTGTAGCAAGCTACAATTTGGATCGCAGTTTTGCCCAGAGTTAGTTGCACGTGGATAACCTCAGATGCATTATGCTGAGCAACTAGCCTGGAGGTGTGGATATCCTTAATGAATATGGACACACCTCCGCCTTTGGTGTTTCGGTCCAGATTACATGGCCGAAAGTATGGTATGAGTTATAGCCTGGTAGTGCAGGGGTGCTCTCTGCAGCCTTGAACCAGGTCTCAGTCACTGCACGGATATCGATATTCTCCATTTTAAGACGTGCCTCGAGTGAGTGCATTTTGAAATTTAGACTTCATGCAGAAAACACTTCAGTCAAGAATCAAAGTGGGCAACAAAGTGCTATGACATAGCAATGATAACTGCAGCTCCCTTTATTTAATTAGAACAGTTTGACATACTTTAAATACTATTTTTTATCCTTGGTGAGTATTTATGTGGGTAAATACCATATTCAGTTGTAGTGCTGCTGTTAGATTTGTGTGGCATTGTTGTATATCTGTGATACATCTAATACATGCAGTACGAAGGGTTGTCTATTTCTTTGTTCTTTTGCTAAGTTTTGGTTAATTTTTACTAATTTTTATATTAATTTTTATTGGTTGATTTAGTGACATCTTAATATCTTTGGCTGACTGCTTAACCTACCTTCTATGATGTAGAGTTGTGCTATCTTTTATGCACCACCCCCTGTGATGCTGCTTTTGCCAGAATTTCCCTTTTCAAAATGGTTTATCCTACACTTGGCTTGAACAGCTGAAGCGCATCTTGTTGCCTTTGTCCTGATTTATTTCTGACTTGACTTATAATGACTTTATTGGCTCACAGCAGCCTTTTTGGAATCTTTTGCTATTGGGCATTATTTAATTCTATTTCTTTGTCTGGCTTATCCGCTCAGTTTGTCATCTCCAGATACTGAAAATGGTGTACCCAAAGCAACACAAAATAAAAAGGTTGACCTTTTTCCATATTGGAATACTACTGACTTTGTACGCCGTTCATCTTCCATTGTTATGGCACCTTCTGTATCAGAAGTCATAACCCCAAATACTGAGAGTGACCCCAAGGGGGGAGAGAGACTGCAGCACTAAAGCTGTCATGTAATGTTTTATAAATGTTGGTGACAAGGAACCAATGTTGCTTCTGTCAACTAAATGCTTCTTTAAGAAACAAAATGTTTTGAGGGTTGTGTTTATCTACTTTATGATGATTTCATGTGGTTTCATTGCACAAAAATGGTTGAAGATGGATAGAGATGTTTTTGCTGCTCTTTTCATTTGTTGTGTATCAGATGTCATTTATTGAGGTGCTATTGGCTAGTGCACAGTGGATTCCAAATGGCTGGTGTGAGTTTCCTCCTCCCCCAGATCCTTGCCCAGTAGCTGCAGTAACAGTTACTAGTATGACCCAATTGGCCTGTTCATTCTGGGGCCACAGGTCCTCCTGGGCTGGAGGACTGAGCTATGACCTATTCATTCTGCTTGGGAGTCTTAAACATCTTTACCTTCTTGGAAGAAGTCAAGTGGAAGGGAGTAGGCCAGCTTGCTGTTCCTGAGAGGAGGGCTATTTTCTGTCCATTCGGAGTGCCGCCCCTTCCTAATAAGTAATCGTGCCAAGTCTACTGCTGCACTTCTGTGAGTGGGCGGCATGCCACCATATGCTGGATTTCCCTTGTCTTTGTGGTTTTATGAATATTTTATGCAGTGCAGAAGGAAAGCTGTCAGTGCAGACGCCTTAAAAATAGGTTAAAAGTCAATATTTTGACATCAGCAGCTACATTTGTCTTATTCTGAATTGCCTGTTATTTATGTTCATAGGTTCATAGGTTCATAGGTTCATACTAGGCTATCTGCCCAAGGGCATTTATAAGCCTAGCCCATAGTTATGTGGCTTTCGCCACCCCTTTAGTTTGAATAAAAACTATGCCTATCATTTTGCTGTGCCTCTATCAAGCAGTGACACTGAAGTAATCCCTGGGGTATATCTGCAATCTCCCATCCATTGGTCAAGATTCCTCTTGAACAAGGCCAGAGAGGTGCTGTGCCTCACATGTACCGGGATTTTGTTCCACAGCATAGGGAGTCTCTGGGTGATGAATCTGTCCCTCCAGCACATTCTATTTATAACCGTGTCATGTTAATGTGCATTTGCTTGCAACAGTGTCGGTGCTGGAAAATGAATCCAACTACCTGTTGCGGGAAAAGAAAACAACTCTTTCTGATCTTCTAGCACATTAAGTCTATAAGGGTGAGATGTTCCACTGAGTCCCAAGGTCTTCTCTAGTTATTTTATAGGTTTATGTCAATGTTTGTAACATTAAACACAGAGAAGCAGTTCATCATCTGTATAATGTGTTGTAGCACTGAGATATGGCACCTTAATACAGAGGTAATTAACAGAAGTGGCCCTAAGATAAAGCTTTGAGGCACTCTCAAATAATCCAGCCCAAGCCAATACTGGGCACTGTTAAATAAAACCTAGACTGCCCAGTTGTTTACATGCCCAGTGAACAAAGACGCCCTTCACCAAAATGTACCTTCTTCAGTTTGGCAGTCCGTAGAGAGCAGTTAAATGAATTAGAGGTGCTTTTGATATCAACAGAAAAATAGATATCATTGTACAACCCCCACACCATTACAATCAGTATTGATAAAGAGGCAGTTATAGTACTCTGAAACCATTTGCATGGGAACTGAGAGACAGTGTTCAATGGAAAAACTAACATTTGTCTCTAACAGTTTTTGTTTTTTGTGCGATTTTTGCCATAACAGAAGAGTTGAAGGTTGATGTGCAAACTTTTAGCACCTTTATTAAACTGTCAGTTAAGACATAGGTAAACATACATTTATATAGAAAAGAAAAAAACATGAACATGTTCCCAGTTACATGGTTATACATCATATATGTTCTTTTGTATAACTGTCATCAGTCCAATATTACATAAATTGCTCATTTCCTGCCTTTCTTTAAACCCCACTCCTTCTCCAGAAAATTATTCTGCATGTTTTGTTGCCACAATTTTCATTTATTTCCATGTAATTATTCCTGCCCTTTTCTAAAGATCCACCTCCAGTTCTGTTACCTCTGTTGCAATATTCAATACTTCAAATACAGTTGGTCTAGACTTTGAATTCCATTTTCTAGTAATTGCTTTTTTTTTGCAACTGACAGCATTAAACTTAACAAGGCCTTATTATGTCTAGGCAATTCAGATCCTGTATCCCACCTCATAATAACCATTTCCTTAGTTATACACATTTGCTCAAACAGTTTTTCTGATAGAGTTCTCTGTAAGGAATTTTTAAAGTATGTCAACTCATTACATTCCCAAAATATATGTTGCCAGTTACCTCTTTCTTCTGCATCACAGCTTCAACATTTTCCAGCTACCTGAGGAAAAAAATTCTTTGGAGTCTGCTTGGGGTATAAAAATACCTATGTAAACACTTCCAAACAAACATCCTAAGTCTTCTAGACTTTGTTGCATACATGGGAGCCATGCATATGTCATCCTATTGTTCCCTTGTAAATTGTTTTTCCAGTCTCTCTTCCCAGTCTTTTCTAACCTCCTCCTAGTTATCATGCAATATTTTTATGCCCTACTAATTATCTTTTTTAAATAGCAGCTTCTGTTCTAGATGTAACTAAAAACTCTACCAGAGCAGGTCTTTCACTTAGGATTCACATAATCGCTTTCTCTTTTCTTATACTATACCTATACTATATGATATCAATCCCTGATAGAGAAGGCAGTCTATAGCCTGCATTCCAAATGTCTCCTCGGCCTATTCCCATTCTGTTACCTTTGTCTCGCTAGTTGTTTTCAGTACCTTGGGTTCCTTTGCCAGTTTTCTACAGTAAATCCCAGCCCCTCTTGCCTATTCTCTGTACCCTTAATTGCAGTTATTCTTATTGACAAAGTTTCCTTTCTTCATTCTTGTGTTAGCTTAGTTCTTAAGAGTACTTTCGGCTGCTTTATGAATATAATATTCTCTCTTTTTTTATTTTCTCCAAATCTTTTAGGTTTCTATTGCCATGACAGGAATGGGCCCCATTCCTAAGCAAAAGTATGATTAACGTTCATGAAATTAGTGTTGTTTCAATCTTTGATGTCAGCCAGAAGTGCCTTTCGCAACACCCTCCCAATTCTCTATAGAACTTTTTTGGGGTCATCAATAAATTCCTTATTGTGTACTTTTCCTTTATATTTATCTGTGTATCTTCTAGGTTTTTCTGCCGGTGCTGATATTTTTAGTTTATTATTTGCAATAGTGCATGATAGCTCCTGATCCATTGTAATACTGCGCATTGCTTTTAACACGTCTGTCTTTCTGAGTATTTTGTTGATCTCTTCCTTCTTCTATACCCATCTAACAGTGACACTTTTTGTCTTAATTGCTTTATATTTTTCTCTATTCGATACTTTCATGATGGTATTCGATTTCTCCCCTTCCTTTCCCTTACTACCTAGTGTTCTTGTGGTAGAATTTTATCTATTATTATATTAGCTGCACAGTAATATATCCTGTTTACTTTGTTATATCACATGAATCTCTGTAGACAGTCCTAATTTCTATTACTGTATTCATTTGCTTTATCAAACTTCTAACTTTTGGGGTTTTATTGACCTTCTGCAGTCTATTTCATTCTTAATATGTCTATCTCTGTTAAATCAAGCAACTCTTCTCTTAGCTCATTTTTCTTCTAAAGTGAGGACACATTTTTTGTTCTCTGTTTCCTGTGGGCATTCTATAGAAAGTTCTATAGCATCTTCCTGTGGCACATTCTCTTCAATTTCAAGCTATGTCATTCATTGCTCTGTCATATAGGAACTCAGTGGCCTATCAGCCCCTCAACATTAACTATGTCAGAGTTGCCACAGTTTCCGGTTCCTTCTCTTCCAATGCTGTCCAACTTCAAGTGAATGTTTATACTGGCTTCCTGTGAAAGGCTGCAAAATATTTTCATATGGCACTTGACCTGTTGCTTGCCATCCTACTTGTTTCTCCTTAATTTGGGTGTCCGTTGCTCTATCCTGCTGTGGTGTTTTCTGATTCAGATTTTCTTCTCTGAATTCTTTATTTTGCAGGTACTCCATAACCTCAGTTTCTATTTCTTTAACTTCTCCATTAGTAATCTCCTTTTCTGCTTTTCCTCTTTGTCTTCTTATTTTTTGTATTGGAAAGTTTCCAACAACAGGTACAAATATGACTCTGCCATTGTACATGTTGGTGTGAATGACCTGAAACATACCTTCCTGGACTACATGAAAAAAGACATGGAGGAGCTCTTGGATTATGTAGCCCAGGCGGGTATGACCCTAGACCTGAGCAGCATCATACCATCACCCAGAATAATGCCACAGTACAAGCAGAAAATGATTGATTTCAACAACTGGCTAAGTTTCTGGTATCATTCTAAGGGGAGCTAGTATCTGTTTACCTGGGATGACATGATTGACAGCCCTCAATGCTTTGCCAGACATGACCTGCATCTGTCACCCCTGGGCTTAGGGATACTGGCCAAGGCAATTGCCACCCCTGTAGTGCCTTTTCTAGGCGGTGTTCCAAAGACCAAATTACCACTGTAACAGCTACAAACAAATGCAATCTGAGGGTCATGCTGCTCAGCACTAGAAGTCTAAATCTCAAAATGCACTCGCTCGAAGCACTCCTTAAAATGGAGAACATCGACATTTGTGCTGTAACAGAGACCTGGTTCAAGGAAGCGGAAAGCACCCCTGCACTACCAGGCTACAACTCATTCCACCTTTTGGCCCCAGAACATGGACCGAAGCTCCAAACACGGTGGTGTTTCCATATTCATAAAGGATGTACACACCTCCAGACTGGTAGCCCATCATAACGCATCTATGATACTTCCGGTGCAACTAACATTGGGTAAGACAGTGATTCAGGTCATAGCCTGCTATAGGTCCCCAACCATGTCCCAAGACTCACACTCCACATTCCTAAGCACCCTGGAGAATGGGCAACTTCAACTATCCCTCCATTAACTGGGAAAACTACTCATGTACCAGTACACTTGCCCAACATTTCCTGGAATTCATTAATTCCAATACCCTGGACCAGCTTGTTCTAAACCCCACTAGAGGTAGCAGCATCCTTGACCTGGTAATTACTAACATGGGCAACCATTGCTCTACACCAGTAGCCAACTCCTCCCTGGTTAGATCCGACCACAGACTAATCACCTTGGAAATCCACATCCCTCCCACCCCATCACACCCGCAAAGGTAATCACCATGAAAAACTTCTCCAGAGCTAACGTTGGGCTCCTAAAAACAGAGGTGGCTAACTTCACGGCACCGATGCAAATAGAGAATAGTTCCATGACTGCTGAATCATACACCAATGCACTGTACAAACACGTACACAAATGCATGGATCTTGCCATACCCAATAGAACCAAGATGCTCTCCTCCAAAAAAGGAAGCCAATCTGGTGGTCCCATGCCATAAACAAACTCTACAAAAGAAGGAGGAAACTGAAATGGAATAAGGTAAAGTCCCAAGACTGGAAAAACTTCCTTGTCAGCCCCAACAAAAAGTTGAGATCCCTCATCAAATCCTCTGAAGCTAGCCATGAAAACAAAATTGCAGCAGATATTAAAGACAACCACAAGGCCTTCTATATTTATGTAAAGAATCTCAATGGCAATATCCAGATTTCCTCTGAGCTACTGTACGATGGTACCTCCTATACTGAGCCAACAGATATTGTCAATATACTGGCCGACAAATTCAGTACCAACTTTACCCCTCTCTCCCCACAAAGGACCGATCATAATACCAGTAGATTGGGATTTTACCCAGTATTACTGCTGCACAGGTTAAAATAGCACTGTCCAACGCCAAGAATACAGCTTCATTGGGACCTGACAATATCCCTGGCTGTGTTCTACATGAACTACACAGTGAACCAGTACCTCACCTGTCTGCCCTGTTCAATCACAGCCTCACCTCAGGCTTTTGTCCCTACTGAATGGCGCACTGCTACAGTCATCCCTCTCCACAAAGGAGGAGCAATTACAGACCCTGGGAACTATCGCCCCATTAGACTGATGAGTCTGATATGCAAAGCTATAGAGCACATCATCATGGGCCTAATAAACAAGGATATAGGGAATCTCCGAACTGTGGATCCCACACAGTTTGGTTTTGTGAAGGGTAGATCATACCTGCTCAACTTGGTCGACTTCTTTGATTCAGATTCATACAGCCTACCATGATCTAGCCAAGGCCTTTCATATCATTCCCCACACAGAAATCATAGAAAAGCTCACTAAGCTAGGCATCAACCCCTATATCACTAGTTGAGTTGCAAACTGGCTCACAGAACCCACAGTGTGAAAGTAGCTGACTAAAAGTCAGACTGCCGACCAGTCACAAGTGGAGTCCCACAGGGTTCAGTCCTGGGTCCTCTCCTGTTTGGTATCTACTTCTCTGATGTCCAGGCCAACATGAAGGGACTCTGACTGACAAAGTTCACAGACAATTGCAAGTTGGGAGCTATTATTAACTCCCCAAGTGATGTTGACATCCTACAGAAAGGCCTCACTGAGACCAATGACTGGTGTCAGAACCATGGCCTTAAGCTAAATGTCAAAAAATGTGTCGTCATTTCCTTTGGGAAAAACCCGGTTCCCATAAATTACCACATCAGTGGTAGTCCACTGAACACAGAAGGCGGTCTAAGAGATCTGGGAACACAGGTTGACAGCAACCTCTCTTTTGACCACCACATTGCCACTGTGGTCAGAAAGTCCTTCTATGTGGCACATCTCATTACTAAGGGTTTTGCATCCATGAAGAAAGAGGTCATTGTCTCCCACTGCTCTTCCCTCATTAGGTTGTCATTGAGTACAATGCTCCATTTGGCATGTACCTCACTAGACATCTGCAACAACTGGAGAGGCCTCAAAAGTACCCCAAGAAAGGATCCTAGGCCTTAAACACTTGTCCTATATGGACAGACTCAAAAAACTCCAACTATTCTTTGTCTCATATCGCCTACTTAGAGGTGGTCTCTGCTTGACTTACAAAGCCATGTCTGACCCAGCTCTGTTAGAAATGATACAGCTAAAGAAATCCCAATCCCTCCACATCACATGCTCCAGAGACCTCACCCTCATTACTACAATCAACCGAACTTGCTGGAGGGACAGGTTTATAACCCAGAGACTGGCCATGCTATGGAATAGACTTCCCATATATGTCAAGCAGAGCACCTCACCGGCCCTCTTCAAGAGAAATATTGATGAGTGAATGGGAAATAGAAAATTTACCCCGGGGATCACTCCAGTGGCTCTACTTGACAGAGGCACTGGGAACTAAGGTTGGGTGGCATGATGCCAGGGTAATGCTATGGGTTAGGCTTGTAAAGGCTCAAGGGCCATTAGCCTAGTACACACCTATGAACCTATGTCTGGATTCCTTTACATGCATTTCTCTTCAAATATCTTTGGTGCTGCTCTTTTTGTATTGATTAGTTTTTTCTTTCTCCTTTGAACAAACATTACACCATATTAAATCTCTTTTTGTTTACCATGTCCATATTTCTTCTTCACATGTCTCCTCATCTTCCTGTTTCTCCTTACTTAGGGGACTTGTTCCATCATGCTGTGATGTAACCTGTGTTAGACCTTCTGCATCTAATCCTTTTAATTTTTCAGGAATTCGATAACTTCAACTTCTATTTTTTACTTCTACTTTACTAATCTTCTTCTCTACATTTCCTGTTTGTGATATTATGTTTTATTGGGAAATTTTCCATATCTGGATGCCTTTGCCTGTATTTCTCTTTGAATATCTTTAGGGCTGCCTTTTCTGTATTGGTTAATTTGGGTTTTGACTTTGCATCAATATTGCACCATATCAAATCTTTCTTTCTTTCTTTCTTTCCTATGTCCATATTTCCTTTCTTATACTTTTCAAAAATGTCTAGTTTTTGTTGTTTATATTTTTGGACTTCCTCAGATGCTACTTTTTCCAAACAGATTAAAGTTTCTTGGTCTATATAATGTTTTTTCACAAATCTGTTGTATTAATGAACACAAATTTTTATTTGAGGCTTCTGGCAGTTTTTCTTGTAGAAGTATTTTTCTTTCCTCTAATTTCTCTCTTAATCTTTTTGTATATCTTTTGTCTGGAAATTCTGGGCTTTTTGCATAATAGTAACAGTACATAATTTCTTTCTTATCCTCAATAGTCCACTCTATCATATTTGGCCTATCAGTTTTTTTTCATCCTCCCCCTAAGCCTGACCTAACCCCACTGTAGGAATGTTTCCATGTCTTGAGGAGTCTACACAGTCATTCTTTTCAGTCCTTGCAGCAGTGCACCTACCAGGATTGGGCACATTTGTTCCTGGGTCTTGTGCACCCAGCTGCCTTTTTTTAATTTTTGATCTACTTCTTTCCATGCTATATGCTATATAAAATACAGTCTATATATCAGTGTCGTCTTAGTGAGGTTTTGTGAAAAACAGGGTCCAGCTCATGAAGGTACTCACCAAGACTTGAGGATGAATTCACTTTCAGCAATACTACTCTCCTTTGCTTTCTGACTCATCATCTCTCCATTCGGACCCTATGACCCTATTCTGTATGACTGCTGCTGTTCTCCTTAAGGATCTGCATCCAATATCCCACTGTCTCCTTATTTCTTAAATGATGCCACTGTTTCATCATCCCTTTCCACTTTGAATTATAGTTTTCTGGTTGTGTTATATATGTTGTTCCTTCGGCTTTTCCCGATTAGGGGTCGCCATAGCAGAACTCCGGTCCGCTAATGATTGGCAGTAGAGTTTCACAGTGCTGAGGTGCCAGCTCCATGCCCAACCTTCAACAAAGGCACGACCATTCACACATGTCTTTCAAATGCCACTCGACCACGGGGAGGACATGCAGACTCTGATATGCAATTGTATAGTTCTGAAATATCTCTTTGGATCAGGCAATCCTAAACCACACTGTTCTATTGGAAGGATCAACTTATCCCACTTCACCCTTGCTCTCTTCCCCTCCCAGATAAATTCCCTCAACTCTTTATTATTATCTCACTCAGTAGGTAGAACTTCTGAAGAAATTACAATCTTCCCTAATAGGTCTTGAATAATTTCCACTGCCTATTCTTAATTTCCTCTCTTTTTATCAGGTAGCTGGGAAAGCATCATTGCCACACATTTTTATCATATTGATGCATGATCTGAAATAGTTATTGGACATATGTTGAAGATTTCAATTAAATGCACATGTTCCTGTGAAATATAATTTCTGTCTAGTCTAGTCAAATTATTGTGCCTGTGGAATAATTTGCAAATTGTCTTAGAGTACCTACTATTAAATTCATATCTTCCATACCAAATATGTTTATAAATTTTATCAGAAAAATAACATCTTTTGTTATATTTTCCCTTCTAGATCCCCCAGATACATCCTTACTGTTGCAAATCAAGTTCCAGTCTATACGTTTAAATAATATTCCCTGCTGAAAGTTGATTATGTCTCCTAAAATCTTCTTAAACTCCATAACAGCAGTTTTAGGTGGAATATGAATAAATGCCAACATAATCCTCCTCCCTTGCCAGTTGCACCTTATTGCCACAAGTCTACCATTATCTTATTCCCCTGTTCTATCACTATTGGAGCTCCTCTAGCAATTATTATAATACTCCTATTTTTCTTTCTCCTTGTCATTCTGCTGAATATCCATCCTAAAATCCTCTTTATTAAGTTCACATGCACATTTCTTTCCAAACAGCATCTAATGTAGCATTGCTATTTGCTCTCTGCATTTCTTAATGTAATTCAATACTCTTATTTTTTTGTCTATACTGTAAGGCAATTTATGTTCCAATGTAATATGGCTAGTGTAGCCATAACAAGAAGTTATTATTCCCACCTATTGTACATGTCAGCTTTTTTAAATGTCTGTTTCCAGCTTTTGTTTTACATGCACACACTAATGCTTGGCAGGTTGACCAGCTGTTTCTTATCCTCTCCATTTGAATATGTGTCACATTTCAAAATTATTTGCTTTTATAAAAACCCTTAAAAAAAAGCACACCCCAGAACTTCTTAACTTAAAACTAACACACAAAACTATACACATCTTAAACTAATAAAGTTTAATCCTCCTGACAGGAACAATTGTTACAAACTGACAGCTGCATCCACAGGTATTACCAAACCTTAAGGTTATCCATGGAAAAGTGCATGCTACAGCCTGTGCTCCCCACATACACCACTTCTTTTACCTATGTTCCTCTCCCAGACATGAAAAACATCTTTTACATGTAGCATATGAACAGCCAAAGCATGTGTTTGAGGGAATTGAGTATGTGACAGTTTGTATGTAAAATGTACTGTGTACTGTGAACTTTGAATGAACTCTGAGCAACGAGAAAATGCTGAAAAACAAGAGTCTGCCTAAAAGCAGGAAATGTGCCTTTTATGGAAATGCATCCGATTTTCTTTTTTTGCCTAGAGATATGATAATGTGAATTGTCTTATGTTCATGGGTAAACCTTTGATTGGTTAATTGCCCTGCATAATGGCCTAATTGGTTCATTTTTATATATTTGTACTGTCAGCAATATTACCAGTATATAAGCTTGTTTACTCCTTTGTTCTGGGAGTCTCCCTGGTGCTTTCCATGAGGCTCCCGCACATGTGTACTGTAGATAATAAAAAACACTGAAAGAGAGAAAGCACTGTATCTGTCTTCATTTTTAAAGTATTCATGAAACATAACAATTGGTGCTGTGACTCGGATCTAAATTGGGAACAAGCTGCAGCAGTCAGGAAGTGGAAGAAATACTGCTATTGAAAGGGCCATAACAGATTTTTCTGTTTTTGCAGTGTTTCTTTCATCTCTCTGTCTGCCTGCTTTAAAGATGTGAAAAGGAAAAAAAACAATTTTTTTTATGCAAAAAAAATATATAATTTCTCTCATTCAGTTGTTTTAAAGTAAGTGGCATGCATTTCTTTTCTGCTGTTAACCGTGCAGTATGAGAGTGGGATAATACGAAAATACTAGCGTCATAAGTATAAAAGGAAAAATAATAGTGAGGTAAAAAGACGTTTATATAACGCCTTAGCTAAACCTGTGTTAAACAAGTATAGCTTATTGAGTAAAAATGGGAGCAAGTGCGGAAAAAATAAATAAGCCAGAAAAAGGTACACCAGCTGGTTATATGTTTTATCATGTGTCCCGGGATCTCCCTAACTAAAAATGACGGTAACCTTGCCTTTCCTGAAAACGGTAGCTTTAATAAAAATATATTGATTAATTTGCAAAAAAGTTAAAAGAGAAAAACAGATTACCAGGGTTGTGTTGGGCAGCTTTTAATGATTAAATGAGCAAAGCTAAAAAAAGAAAAAAAAATTCAGTCGTCAGTAGTCTTAAAAATAATCAAAAAAAATTAAAAGAGCAAATAAAGGAACTGCGACATACTGCGACTAATCTAGATGTAGCAAACGGTAAATGCTTAAAGGAACCGCCCTTTAAGGAATTATACCCTGTACAAGAATTAAGTAAATTACAAATAACTGAATCATCTGAAGATGATAACACCTGGTTTCCCCCACCCCCTACGGCCCCTCCACCATTATATCAGCTCTCACAGGTTCAAGACGGAGCAGTGAGCTCCATGACAAAGGGCGGAGGCCAGCAGGGAGAAAAGCAGACCACACTCGACTCTGAAAACAAAACTTAGGCAATGGGAAGCCAACCTAGTAGACCGCTTATAGAGTGACCTGACCAAACAAATACAAGTAAACCATCACCTAGATCAACCCGCTCAAGGACAAACAAAGCAGCAAAAAAGAAAAGCACAAATGCTTTTTAAACCTAGGTCTAGCCAGTCAAAAAAATATTATAATAAAAAAGCCGTATATTTACATAAAGGTAAACTTTATAAACAATGTCCAATCATAATTAAAGACAAAGATGATTATAGTGGGCCAAACAAATCTAATCCAGACTCTGACTCTGAATCAGGCACTAGCTCATCAGATAAAAAAAGAGTATTTCCATTAAAAAAAAGTCCCAAACCCAGCACATGCTAGGATGCGAGACAACCGGCTATAGTAGTGGTGCCTAGGGCATGGTCAGCAGTTGATTTTCAAGCCATTACAAAATCACTGCCGCCTATTCGTAATAACCCAGCAAAGTTTCAATGCGTATTGGCAGGACATATTTGTTTACAAAATCCTACTATAAAAAACTATAAAAAAAGTTAAAGCTGTCCTCCAATACGCTGTCCCAGCCAATTGTGAAATATATCTGAGCACAATATGCAAAGAAAAAATGGATTTAAAGTGGTTAGACAATGTATAGTTAATTCTATTACTGTAATAGTGCCACCTACACCCAATTGGTCGAAAATTAAATTAATCATACAAAAAGAATGAGCCTATAGACGAATACTTAAATCAACTCACGAAAGCCTTTGAGGCATATTCTGGATACCCAGAGCCCATCAAAGGACCAGCAAAAAGCGGACTGTCAGCTGCCTTTGTAAATGGGCTACGCCCTCAAGTGAGAGACAAATTAAAAAAAGTATGTTTAAACTGGCCTAACTTGGGCTTGCATGAGCTAGTCCAGCAGGTATAATACCTATCCGATCATTTAGTTAAAAAACATAAAAATTTACAGGAAAAATTGGTAAAAGCACAAATCCAAATGTGTAATGTTTTTGGTCAATGGGGTAGAGGATGAGGGCAAAAAGAGGGAGGGGCAGACGCCAAGGACCAAAAAATCAAAATAGACAAAACTAGCAGGAAACACAGTCGGCTCCACCCCAAAATTCTAGTAATCAGACAAAATGTTTCAGCTGTGGCCAACCAGGCCATTAAAAAAATGAATGTCCATATTTGGCAGAACAACCTGCACCATACACTGATACGTCACAACAGTGAAATTCTAGTTAGACACCATCCAATCGATAGCAACCACAATAAAGGTTCCCTAAACAAAAACAACAGCAGTTCTGTCCTTTTATTCCTGTGGATCAAAATAGACCACATGTCATGTCACTGGTTAAAAATAAACCTTATCCGTTTTTAATCAATACCAGTGCAACTAAATCCATGTTAGCTGGCAAAGCAGCCATAAATGTTCCCCTCTGACAAAATAACTAAAAGGATGGGTGTCTCTGATATACCTATTAAATACTCCAAAACTATTCCAGTCCCAGTCACATTGGGACCTCTGCAGGATAAACATGCTTTCCTAGTAGGACCTTCAGCACCTTTAAATCTATTAAAAAGAGATTTGCTTTGCAAAATGGGAGCTACCATTTTTTGCACAGCAAATGGAGTTTATCTCCAAGTACATTCAGACCAACAAAATAGTACCCTGGCAGCTTTAAATGACTCTATCGTCTTACAGACAATGTGTATTCAGTCAAACTCTAGCAGAGACAAGTATTCACATTCCTTACCCTCTCCCCTGTAAACTACTCATGACAATGATGTCAAATTTGTGACCTCAGCTACTCCTGTAAAAATAACCCTAAAACCAAGAGCAAAGATACCGCGAGTGCCACAGTACTCTTTGACGACTGAGGCTATATCTGATATTGCCCCTGTTATTTCTGTGTTAAAACGACAAGAGATAACAGTACCTACCTCAAGTCCATGTAACACCCCCATATTACCGGTAAAAAAATCCGGCAAACAAGCTTACAAATTTGTGCAAGATTTGCGAAAAGTTAACAAAGCTGTTTTGCCTGTCTTCCCGATAGTACCAAACCCAGCTACTATTTTAAGCTATATCCCACCTACTGCAAAATGTTTCACAGTAATAGATATCTCATCAGCCTTTTTCTCTAATCCAGTGCATCCCAACAGTCAGTATTTATTTGCATTTACCTACAAGAGTCAACAATATACTTAGACTCAATTACCCCAGAACTAAATAAAATCCCCAACCTTATTTTCTAAAGAAATGCATAGACAATTACAGGATCTACAACTACCATCATGTTCAGTTCTAGTCCAATATGTAGACAATATTCTTATAGCCTCGCCAGACAATAACTCATGTATAAAAGATTCCCTTCTAGTGCTAAATTTTTTAGCTACGTGCAAATTTAAAGTAAATAAATCAAAATTACAGTTTTGTCAAAAAAAGGTGCAATATTTGAAACATATTATTACAATGGGTTCTCATCAAATGCTCCCAAATTGTATAACTTATATTCAAAAGGCCCTATGCCCTATTACTCAGAGACAGCTTCAAAGATTCCTTGGCCTAGCAGAATACTGCAGACAGTGCACGTGTGTAATGTAAATAATAAAAACCACTAAAAGAGAAAAAGCACTGTATCTGTCTTCATTTTTAAAGTATTCATAAAACGTAACATACACTTTTAGAAAATACTATCTTTAAATAAAACTTAATTGTACACTGTTCTAATAAATGCACTGAAGTATTCAGGGTGCTAGGAAAGCTATCTTTTATTCACTTCCAATAATTTCAGACTTTTTTTGTTTACTGAGCTTGCCCTTTTATCTTTTAATTTTACATTCTTGTCAGCAAACAATGCTCCGAACTTTTGAGATTAATTGCCTGCATCTGTAGTCAGCTTGTCTTCATGGAAACATAAGAACAGAATGTACAACTGCCCTCAGCTACAGACTTCTCAGCTCACACTGAACATTTATTTGCTAAAGAAAAAACAAACTAATATCATTATATATGCAAGAGATTCAGCTGTTCTCATTGCATTCACAATCTTCTCTTTTTAGATTAAGTTAAGGGCTTAGCAAGGGCAGACCAAAAGAAGAAATATTTAACTGATGAGTAAAAATTGTTTATAGCAGTACTAATGCAAAAATTAGAAGAAAATATATCTCATTTCAGTGATCAACATGGTTCAGTGGGAGGAAGGTGTAAGTTTTAGAATATACAAAAAACAGATATTTATGCAAATAGTGCAAGAATTCAAGAGGTTAATCCTACACATTCATAAGTCTTACACAACACCATCTTACACTAGAAAAACATAATTTAGATCCAGCATACGCATAGTGCATACAATTAAACACATACTGTTTATCACTAAAAATCTACATATATCTGGCGACATACACCCAAACCCTGGACCACAAAACTCTCTACTCTCTGCTAGGCAAATCTCTTTCCTGTTGATTCTGAATGTCAATATCAGAAGTATCTCTAACAAACTTTCTGACCTATGTGCATTTATAGCTCACTACTCCCCTGACATACTAACCATTACTGAGACGTGGCTAAAACCTAGTGCTCAAAATTAAGAAATTTTTCCACCAAGATATAATATCCTAAGACTGGATAGAGTAGGCAAAAAGGGAGGTGGAGTTGCTATCCTGTACAAGAATACAATCAACATCCAACCTCTACAAACTCCCATACCTAAATTTCAAAATGCCGAAAATTTAGGTTCAACTCTAAGCATAAATTACACAAAAACCATCATCATTCTCTGCTGTTGTATTCCCCCAGATAATAACTCTCCCATCATTGAAGAAATGTTGCAATGGGCCACAGATAATCTCCCCCAAGAAACCATCTTACTAGGTGACCTGAACACTGATTGGTCAACCTGTACCTCTAACAACCCCACTAACCATATTAATCTGTACAGTTTTACCCAACTTATCCAAGAACCCACTAGAATCGACAAAAAAACCCCACAAACAGTCTATTCTAGACTGGACACTAGTTAACTGCCCCAAACAAAACTATCAGACAGGACGCCTTCCTGATGGTCTTAGTGACCATCTCCCCACCTTCCTCCTGTGGAAATGTACCAACATAGCCAAACCCATTGTTTTTAGACAAGTCAGAGATGATTGTAAACTAAATATACAAGAACTAAACAGCATTCTAAAACATAGTAACTGGAAACCACTACAAACCCTAAATCTACACCAAACCATTGACTACTTCAACAATATTCTCATCAATATCCGTGATAGACTCTCACCAATTAGGAAAACAAGAGCCAAGTCAAACTATGCACCATGGTTAACTAGGGAAACTGGAGCCCTTCTAAAGTCAAGGGATACGGCTTGGAGAATTTGGAAGAAATGCAATACTAGCCTAGCCAAACAAAGTTACCTACAACTTGGAAATCAGGCCAACAGACAAACTAAACTCGATAGACAAAATTACTTCCTCAGTATCCAAAGCAAACATTCAAAAGATCCCCAAAAGTTTTGGCATGCCATTAACTCTCTCCTAAAGCCAGGCAAAACTACCACTCCCACTCCTAACTCCACAAATGACAACAAGGACATTGCCTCCCAATTCAATCACCACTTCACAGAATCCATCTTAACACTATCCTCCCAGCTATCCAAAAACAGCCCTACATATAACCCAACCAAATGCCCTGACAACATCCCATCCTTTATGCTCTCACCCGTTCCCACCTCAACAATTAAAAAGCACCTCTTAAAACTGAAACCTACCACCCTCACCACTGACAATCTACCAGCCAGCTTCCTAAAAATAGCTGCTGAATCCTTATCCTACCCTATTTCTATTCTTATCAATTGCTCCATACAAGAAGCATATCTCCCATAGCTATGGAAGGTATTGTTCATTATTCCACTACATAAAGGCGGAAACTCTTATGAATATTCAAATTATCACCCCATTGCCATTCTACCCCTTATCTAAAATACTAGAGAAATGTATACATTCTCAGGTAACACAATTCCTAAACTCACACCATCTTCTCTCCCCCACACAACATGGCTTCCAACAACACCATAGCACAACTACCGCTCTGCTCTCTTTCACCAATCTGATCAACCAACATAGAAATAATAATAACTTTGTATCTGCAATATTTCTAGACCTCTCCAAAGCATTTGACATGGTTTCACTTTTCTTACTACTTGACACCCTGACATCCATATCCTTTGCCCCTTCCGCTATAGGCTATCTGTCAAATAGGCAACAGTCTGTCCAATGGCAAAGTGTACTATCCCCCTTACTGCCAACTACCATAGGTGTACCACAAGGCTCCATATTAGGCCCACTTCTTTTCTCCATATTTACCAATAATCTCCATACCACCACACAGCATGCTTCACTTATACAATACACTGACAATTCAACTCTTATCTGTTCAGCTCTATCACTTCCCACCCTACAACAACTCACCCAGGAATCCTTTAGCTCTGTGGAAAGTTGGATCACTCCGATCCAACTTATCCTAAACCCTAACAAAACCAAATTATAACTTTTCACCCCCAGCAAAACCATTTCTACCCCTCTATCCTTCACTATTTCCTACAAAAAATGGCACTATTATCTCTCCCTCTGACCATACCAAACTCCTAGGCATTGAAATTGATAAAAATCTACACTTCAATGACCACATTTCACAAACTATCAAAAAAGTCCATAAAAAAATGGGAACACTATATAGGCACAGGAAATCCCTCCCGAAACAAGCACAGATTACCCTAGCCCAAACTCACCTCTTGTCTACTCTAATGTATGCTGCTCCAATTCTTACCCAGCTTAGAAAACTTGACCTTGCCAGACTCGAATCATGTTATAATAAAATCGCCAAGTTTGCAAACAACTCCACCTTTAGAACCCACCATTGGCAGGCTCTTAGGGAACTGCAGTGGCTGGAACTTGCCTAGCTACTAACCTATCACCAGTTAGCCATTGCCTACAATGTGGTAACACATCCAGAAAAAAACCCTGCACTAGGCCAACTTCTCACCCACTATACAAATCGTCCTCTCTAATCTTCTGTAAACCCCTCCTCTGTATCTCTAGAACTAACAATACTGCAGGGAAAGCACTGTTCTCCCACTCCATAGCTAGAACCTGGAATAATCTGCCTCCTGCTCTGATTTCTGCCCCTACCTCTTCTCACTTTAAAAACGTACTTAGAACACACTTAAAGAATAAGTGACTATGCCCATGTATTACATAGGTCCTCAAATTATTCCACTTATATACCTCACTTCCTAATATACCTACTATAATATATATTACAGTCTAGGTCTTCTCCTAATACTGATTGAATTTGTATACTTATTCTGTTATAAACCATGTTTAACTATTTTTTCCTGTATATATAGGTCTTGTTATGTCTTCTGCTGTATACTGTATTTTAACATATTGTTTGAAAATTCTCTGTATACTGTATTTTAACATATTGTGTAAAATTTTACTTACTGTGCAGCATTTCTCCCCGGGCCTCCACTGAAAATGGACATATGTCCAGTCGAACCATCCCGGTTAACAAATGTGAAATAAAAAATAAATAAAATAAAGATATTAATTTCAAATGCAGAGAAAGCCTGTGGAGAATGGCATTATATAATATTGGTTGTTAAGGAGTCTGTTTTTTTTAATTTAATTCATTGACCTAGTACAAGCAGTTTGTTATATACCTATTGATATATGCATGAATAGGATAACAACACAGGAATGTCCTCTGTCCTCTCTTTTGTTTGCTTCTTTGTTAACCGGTTGGAGGGGATGATGCGGAAGTCAGAGTTGAAGATGGTACGTGATAGACAAGGAAAAAATAAAGAATTCACTGCTTGCAAATGCTGTAATGCTGTATGATGGACCTGAAAAAGACTGTAGTTCCAGGTATTGGATACATTTGGCAAATTATCAAGTATAGGATTAATAAAATAAAAACAGAGGCAGTGGGAATAAATATATGCATGATGAAAAAAGACATTCTTATTTTTGGCAAGCAGAATATTTTAAGTACTTGTGTGTTTGGGTAATTAATATTTTAGAATTGTCTGTTGTCAAAATATATTGGAGACAAAGTAATAATAAAGTAATAGCATTAGTAAAGTAATATTGAGAGAAAATGTTGGGATCAAAGAGTTCAAGCAGTACATTTTTTACCTTTATATATTTCCAATCATTTCCAGCTGAAATTCTAGAAGATGTGCTAAAACCAAGTAGAAATAATGATAACAGATTTTATATGGAATGGTGGTAAACCCGGGGTGTCATGTGATATGAGGATACTTTCAAAGGAGATTGGTGATTTAAATGTTCCTGACAGAGAGATGCAAATACAATTAAAGCTATTATACTTGGTTTCTATATTTAAATGCTAAGTCAATGGAAAAAGTGTAAATTGACAGGGTATTTAAATCATTTTGACATAGTGCATAATTTTGTTAATTATAATAATTGTTCACCCAGTTATATGGAAGGTGAGCTAGGTTTAGACCATCGTAAAATAGGTTAGTTTTAGCCTACTGATGACGTGTTGTTGCAAGAGTAATCGTGCTCAGTACCAGAGAAGCAGCAGGTTCAGACATTTCTGGTACTGTCCCCTCTTTTTTTCACAAATAAACCAATGATACCCCCTTGAAACTTTGACTTTCCTGCTCCCTGAAATGCATGGCCAGATATAGTTCCTAACCAGTGTTTATGAACAGAGAAAAAAATGCTTATCATGTAGTGGTACCTAGAGTGTAGAGGAGTTTGTTGGAGGTGCTATAGGAGACTGCTGAAGAAGACAACAGTATCCTTTTATAGATGACAAGTCTTTCTATTTTTTGTCCCATTGCTATGTTGATAGATCTGGAAATTAGAGATAGAAGGGGTACACTTTATGAGATTTTTGCCTGCCTCTGACACACACGGTTTTGCACAGGCACACACACACACACACACACACACACACACACACACACACACACACACACACACACATATATGCACACACACACACACACACACACACACACACACACACACACACACACACACACACACCACTTTCTGAACTCTATTTGTGAGCCACTTTTCTGTCCAGCAAGTTACACAGGGATTGACATTTACCTGAGAAACTGTCTATAATACCAGAGCATGGAATGGTGCCAAATGCCTTAACAAGGTGTACATAAGTGGTGTGGACTGCTTTGGCTTCACCTGTTACTTCTTCATAGAAATCAACCAGGTTAAGTAAGCAGGACCTACCCTTGATGAATCCAAACTGGGTAGGGTTGAGAGTCTGCTGGTTACCTGAATCATAATCCATAATGGTCCTTTCCATAGCCCTGCAGATGACACTGATCAGGCTTATGAGTCTATAATTATCCAGGCCCCAGCTTTGTTCAAGGGAGTGACTGTTGCTGTCCTCTGTTTATCTGGCACAAAGCCTGATGAACAGAGTCTGATATTTTATAATTTCTGTAGGGGATTAGACAAGTCTTGTTTCAGGCTGTCTAGTAGTCATCCTGGTATGCTGTCTGCCCCCCTTAGACATAGTGTTGTTGGCCTTAGATAGTGCTTGGGAACATGTGATTTTGAGTGTGAGGTGTGTATATGGGTATGCGATTTGAGAATATTGGAGGGGAATGAAATTTGATTAGTTTGCTTGCAAGTATGTTGGCTACGTCCCTGGGTCTAAGTAGATGGTATCATTTGCTGTTAGGTCTGAACAGTATTGAGCATTGTTTCTGACATTTTTAACATAATTCAAGAATCATGTGGGTGGCTATTTTTACCTTGTATCTGGCTTTGGTTAATTTGATCAGGGTCCAGAGCTCAGTGTTTAGTCTAGCAAGAGGGTTTTTAACATCTTGAGAGTTAGATTTATTTTTGTGTGCAATAAGACTTTTTCTTTTGTTATAGAACCTATTTATATTAGGGTTCCACCATAGGGGTTTATTTTTGAATTGCACATTACATTTATTTCCGAAGAAGACAAATGCATATATACAGATTTTATGTGGGCATAGCATTTGACAGTGACAGATTCCATAAAGCAATGGGGTCATCAAGATGAAAGCGGCTTTTGAATTTATCCAGGTCATCACTCAGTTTTAGTAGATTAGCCTTTGCTGATTTCCATAGTATTGGAAGATGCTTCAGCCGTCAGTTTTATGATGAATGTGATTGACTTGTGTTCTAATTTAACCAGTGAGGAAGTTAAAATTGATGGAGAGCAAAGCTGCCCAATATTGGTAATGGCTAAATTCAAGATTTTGTCATCCCTGGTTAGGGTGTGGACTAACTGGTCCATGGAGTATGTATTGATGAAGTCCCGAAATCTCTGGACATATATATTTAAGGATGTAGTAATCTCCCAGTTTATGGAGGGGGAGTGAATGGTGTTTAGTTTAATACACAAGGGCTCCATGAAAGGTAGGAGATATAGGCCTTGGGGGACATAGAGGTTTTAATAATTACTGCTGGTTTGTGATAATTCCATTACCTTCAGCAACAAAAATAAGTGAAGATTTTTCAATTATCTGTTTTTACTTTAATTTTATTTTTTGGAAAATAGATAATACATATTGGAGGGATAGGTTTTTATCACAAGCATACCACTTCTATGGGATCATCTTCCACTCCACATAAAGCAAAGTACTTTTCTTACTCTTCATATATACTGTTTGGACAAATGGAAGGGTAACCACAAATTCACCCTTGTCTTTCGTAAATGGGGGAACATATAAATGTCTCAACACATACTTGTTTGACCCATCTCCGAGTTATTCAAATGCAAAATATAAGGAATAAAACTGCCCTGGAATGTAAGGCTAAGTCTCTTAAATCAATAATCTAGTAAGTATCTATAAACACACACACACACACACACACCCACACACACACACACACACACACACACACACACACACACACACACACACACACACACACACACACACACACACACACTACGGCAGTGTGTTAACTCCTTTATGACTGAATTTTTTCCTGTACCTCCTTACACTTGCTTTTCACAGTCTTTGTCAGCCACTGTAGTGCAAGGTCAAAAACCCTTAGCCTTTGCCAGTGGAGTAATGTATTTTTAGGGACAGCTCAGAGCATGGTCCTCTGATATAGCTGTGTCTTATTATTCATTTGTGCAGAGTTGACTCCATCCTGCTTTAAAGATACACACAGAGTTGTTCCTTGGAATCCATATTGGTCATCTGTAGATGACAGTGTTGTAGCTGGAGGGATTATTGAATACTTTACCAGGTGATCTTTCTCTAATTTGTAAAAATGTCTGTCACTCCCCATCAGTACCACCACCCACCACTTGCTACACTTTCAGCTTCCATTTAATATTTATACAAACTGTTTGTGTTCTGAAATCTGTAATACTTACTGCAATAAATGCATACACTTACTGACAGAGGTAGGAAGACCGAGCTGGCCTGAACTTTATGCCTCACTTGGCTTAGCTCTTTGTAACTGAAAATAAAGGTCAGGTGAAGACAGATATGGTAACAGGCAGCACTTTGTTGAACAAAACCAATTAGTTATTTAACAAAATTATATATCCTTTCTTTTTTGATACCGGCTTTATCCAGATCAGAGTTATGAAGAGCCAGAGCCTATCCCAGCAAGCTGTGTTGATGAGGTAGGAAACAGTCCTTGGTCAAAGATCAGTTGGTCAACTGCAGAACAAGTCCAAACTCAACAAACTCAGACACTGTGTAAATGCGCACATGCATTCAGGACATGCATAGATGACCACACATATTGAGGAGCAATTTGAAGCATTACCCAGTTTCTTTATAATATAACAACATGCAGTAATCTGGATTGAACTCTTATTTTACTCACAGAGCCAAGACAGAGCCCTGTCTCAGTTCTGAAACATTAATGGTATGAAACCTATATTAGGAGAGGTCTAAGCATTTTTTTTTTCTGGAAAAGTTTCCAAGAAGATCAAAAATAAAGTTATGAACACTTGCTATGCCACCTGGAATGTATTGCTTTGTCACCGTGCCTCGTTCCAGATTCTGGTTTCAGCTCTTCCCTAGTCAGTTCCATCACACCTGTCCTCAGTCTCTTTTCTATTCTTTCCGTATCGCACGTGACATTCTGCTTCTGCATGTCTCTGTACCTTAAATGGTCAGCATTTCCCTGTTATCTTCTCTTACTCAGGAATATTTTACTTTCACTCACTGCCTTTGCCTTCCTCCCTTAAACCACAGTTAAAGGTTTATTCAGTACCTCATGTTCTTATTTCAAACCAGGCAATAATCATGTTTCTACATAGTCACAGCAGTGCATTTTTTTCCTATTTTTGAAATTTTTGAATATGCACATTTTCCTAGGATATTATTATGCAGCACTGAATAGTTGTGTCCATCTGGACATGCCTGAAAACGTGCTTTGTCTCAGCCCTGATTTTAGTTTTTACAGTTTTCAAGCAGGTAAATGAACCAAAAGGTTCTAGAACAGTCCTGCTTAAAGCCAGAGTTTATTTTTTGGGGTCTGAGGGGGTTAACCTCAGAGTAGCTGGAATCACTAATGGATTACTTTCTGTGTCTGTTATAAGAGTGGAATAATGTTTTATGAATTTTTTTTTTTGTCAAGTCAAACTTTACAGCTCAGTTTTCTTCAGTGCCTCCTGTTGACATGGAACTATTTCCTCATGTAATGACATGTTTCCTTTTCTTTGACAGGTGACAACTTGAAATGAGTGGTACTTAAGTTCCATTTTTGTTTTAAGCCCTGTAATTGTGACTGAAGTCGAAAAATTATCTTTGGACTTTAGGAAACAATTTTTCTCTTATACTAGATAGCGTTGAAGACTGCATGGCAATTTTAATCACTGGAGGAAGAGACGGGGAATGACACAATTCTGTCTTTACGTACATACACACACACATGTGAGTGTGTGTGTGTGTGTGTGTATGTGTGTGTGTGTGTGTGTGTGTGTGTGTGTGTGTGTGTGTGTGTGTGTGTGTGTGTGTGTGTGTGTGTGTATACACAGATGCATGCACACATCTATGGGTCCCGGTAACTTTGTCAAGTGGTACTTTGGTCAATATCTGTTTAAGCAACACAATTTGGATAGGCATGTAAGATCAGCTATCTCCAGGAAGGGGACTATTCCCTTTTCTCAAGTATTGTGTGATGTCAGACTTAGAATACATAATTAGTGGAGGTGGGGTTGCAGAGGGCTTTGCTTTTTTTTTTTTAAGTTTTGTATTAATTCTCAGTGCACATGTAGTAGAGTGTTGACATGCATAATGTCAGTCAATATGTTTCACCATTATGCACATCAATGTAAATGTTCTTTGGTCAATTTAAGTAGATCCATATGTATGTACCTCCATCTTCTTTTGATGATTCCTCATTCTTTGAGATGCGAACTTCATGGTTCACAGTCTTACCCATCCACCTTTCATTCCCATAAGATTAGCAGAAGTTAATTTATTAGTAAACACTCTCCCTACTGGCCATCAGCTCTGTGCATTGAATCTCAAAGCTTCGCACATTCATGTAGGGAACCCTGTTAGGATCCTAGAGACAATACTAGGCAAGTAGTCAGAAAGACTGTAAGATGCCTAGCCATAAACACCTTTAAGCAGACACACTTTAGTTTGTGTCTCCCTTTTCAAATACTTAATATTGCTTACCTCCCAAATCAAACAGAGCTGTACAAAATAATCCTGATGTAAATTTGTGTCTACTAATCCAATCATCAAGAGTAGTCTTTAAGGTAGTTACAGTACTTTGACCGGTAACTTATTCCATAGCTTGGAAATACATTGAGTTAGGAACTTTCTCCAGTGAGTCTTGTTTATCTGTTGGTGTAGATGTAGGTTTGTAATACAGGCATGTGTAGAGCCACTGATTCTGTAAAGAAAGACAGTTAAAAAGAATTAGATTTTTTATGGCTCAAAAAGGAAGGTTTAAGAACTGTTGATTTTCTCATTAAGGTACTTTTGGGGCCTTTCTAGTTGAGCAGAATGCTTCGATTCATAGAAATCAAAGGGAACATTGTATTCAGTAATGGCGCTGATAAGGGGAGAGTGCGGTGGATTTTCTGACTGTGGTGGATACATAATGATTCAGTGAGAGAGAATTGTCCACATGACTGTCTGTCTGAAGAGAGGTAACATTTAAAACATAGGATGTGGGAACAGCTTTTTTGAATTTAACGAGAAATCATTTTCAGTACATTAGGTATGTGCATATTTCTGCCCTTACTGGACCTGTTTGGTTTCAGTGGATGAGTGCATAACAGTGCCCAGCTTGCTGTCATCAGCATGCTTCTGGCAGATTGGACCTAATGGCTGCAAAAATAAATGCCAAACAGAAAAGGGCTCAACACTGATATACTCCATTAATTACATTTTTTTTTCTTCAAGGAGGGTATCATCAACTTTCACAACCTGAGATCTGTTGGATAGCCAGTTTGCAACAGTGCAGGTAATACAGGGGTTTACATTAAATTTGTCTTTTTTAACAGTAATAGCATGGGGATAATGTCAAAATCCTTAGCCAGACCCAGATAAACAGCATGTTCTGACTGACCACTGTCCACCAGCTCTGTAACCTTTTCAAAAGAAGCTTATATTAGGTTCAGGATACAGAACCTGCCTTCATAAAACTAATCTGATTGGGATGTAGAGAGGTTAAATTGCCAATGTATACATAAATGTGGCCTATAGGCATACAATTGGCTGGATATGTAGAGCATCCACCTTTGTATAGGAGAGTCACAGTGGCTGTTCTCCAGGCATCAGGCAGAAACTCTGTGGATAGGCTGAGTTTGAACAGTTTAAGTAGAGACTTAGATAGTACATACTTTGATAAGAATGCAACCTGGTATGTTGTCAGGTCCCATGGAAGAATTACTTTTAGTCTTTCAAGGGGCTGGTAAGACCTGTTCCAATTCCCTTAAGTTAGTTGGGTATATACTTGTATATTACGCGTAATTACTGTGGGTGCTGCCATTTCCTGATCTGCAGGAAAATATATGTTAGTGGCAAGAATGCAAATAGGTGGGTTCAGAAGATGTGTAGTTATTTGTCTAGCATATGTTATATTACACTTCACGGTCCTTCTGGATGATAACACAACTGGCAGAGTTAAACTCCCTGATGCCAAACTCTACAATCACTGTTTTCTAAAGGGAATCCCTGCCAGCGCACTTTCTAGGTGTAAGGGGAGTAATTCCCTTGGTTTGGGAGCACTTTCTAAGTGTAAGGGGAATGATTCCCTTGGTTTGGCAGCACTTTCTAGGTGTAAGGGGAGTGATTCCCTTGGTTTGGGAGCACTTTCTAAGTGTAAGGGGAATGATTCCCTTGGTTTGGGAGCACTTTCTAGGTGTAAGGGGAGTGATTCCCTTGGTTTGGGAGCACTTTCTAAGTGCAAGGGGAATGATTCCCTTGGTTTGGGAGCACTTTCTAGGTGTAAGGGGAGTGATTCCCTTGGTTTGGGAGCACTTTCTAAGTGCAAGGGGAATGATTCCCTTGGTTTGGGAGCACTTTCTAGGTGTAAGGGGAGTGATTCCCTTGGTTTGGGTGCACTTTCTAGGTGTAAGGGGAGTGATTCCCTTGGTTTGGGGATTTTTCCTTCAATTCATGCTTGTGCAACCATGAAGTCCTGATTTGTAGGTTCAGATGGTGTAGGGGACTTGCTCCCTAGAAAAATGTTTATTTGAAATTTTGTTGGTGAGTTCAGTCCTCAGGTTAACAGAGTCGAGTTAATCTTTTGGGGGGGGGGGGGTGCTTAGGTAAAGCTCTGGCATGTTGATTCTCGACATTTGTCAGAACAGAAAATTCCAAATTTTGCTAACTGGTGATTGGAGAAAATGATGTACCCAACTAAGGGCCAATCAAAGAGTGCCGTGTAATGGTAAGATAAGAACATATCTGTTACATTTGCTATATTTCCCTGACAATTATGAGATTATCTCACTTGCTCGGTTTCTTAACTGCTGTTATGGCTTATACTGTTTTCTGAACTGGAAAAAAAAGGCATAGGTAATGATAGATGATTATTTTTTAAGAATCTATTTCTGGATTAAATTAAGTAATTTTTTTTTCAAGAAAATCAGCTGGTGGCAGTGACCATTTGGTGCTCGATTTCTGCCATCATTTCTCAGTTAGCATCTCAAAAATATTTGGGTATGTCTATTGTCAATTCGGTCTTCTAGTTCTGTTCCACAGACTTGCTCTAAAGCAAATACAAAAATTCAGAAAACTTACTAACAATGAAGGCATCCTAGCACTCTAATGTTTAATTGGCTATTTTTCTTTAGCTTCTATTTAGCTTTTAAAGATTATTACTGCTCCTCATGAGGTTTTTCTTGCCTCATGATTCAACTGGTGTTTGTTCCTACATTCTCTTATTCAGCGATCATTATGACTTGGATCCTAAAGTAGCCTTGTTTTGGGGAGCGAAGAAGGCATCCATTTACTTTTCTTAATTTTGTATTCTCTGTTGTGGTGGATAGTACATGACATGGTTTTCTGTATGTTTTAACTTTGACATTAAAACAGTGGTTTATGCTGATATTTGTTTATTCATGAAGAGCTCTTGGATAACACTGGTAACAGGTTTTTTCTTCTCAATAGATTTTTTTATCTGTGCCATTAGATCCAGGTGATGTTTAGGTTTCAATAAATATTAAGGGTGCTCAGAACAAGTTGCAGGTTTTTTTTCCCTCCTCTGGAAGAATTGGATGATAAGATAGCAAGGATTGCACAGCTGACAGAAACCATGGCAGATATCAAAAAAGGGAATGGATATTCAAAATGGGTTTGGTGAGCGCATTTCTTTACGTAATATAAATGTATGCTCTGCCATAGCAATCTAAGATGTAATCTCTTAGGACATCATTTCATACTTGAAACAACAAGTGCAAGTAAAATATAGATTTTGTATTACTTCCTGTTCCTAGGAAGTCTGTGTGTGTCTTGCATTATGTGTATAGCAAGGGACTGCCTGCCATATCTATATCATATGATCGAAGTTCCAAAACTTTGAATCATTATAGGATGAACGTTAATGACCGAAGTCTCAGAACTTCAAACACACATAAAAAAGAAAGTAAAAATAGTAAAAAAAAAATGCTCTATGCAGGGGGGCAAGCCCCCCCCAGCACCCCCCAACCTCCCGCTACGTAAATATACCAACTCCAAGATCGCACTACAGTGCAGTAAAAGAAATCTTCCCTTTCTGTGCTCTATGGCAATCTCCATTATATGCTTCGAGGTTTTACAACTTTGATCATTAAAGTTCATTCTTTAATGATTCGATGTTGTAAGACTTTAATCATATGATAGGAACCCACTCTATATGTAGAGCTGATGTAGTCAATGTTAGAATTTTTTCACAGCTTATTAACTGTGCCCCAAAAATATTTCATCCTATTGCCTTTTTTAGTTATCGGTTAGATGTTGTGTCTTTCGGCTTTTCCCGGTTAGGGGTTGCCACAGCGGAACTCCGGTCCGCCAATGATTGGTAGTTGATTTTTACGTGCCGAGTTACCAGCCCTGATGCACAACCTTCAACGAAGATGCACCCATTCATGCATGTCTCCACACAGAAGATGCTCTAGCTGAGAATTGAACCGGACAGCGTCTTACTGTGAGGCGGCAACGCTACCGCAGCACCACCACCGCGGAATAATATATATAAATATAATATAGTCTGTGTTAAGTGCCAGCAGAAAGCAGCACTGAATTGTAAATGTGTGCTGAGATGCTGCAGGAATGGGTGCAGGCAGGAAACATCTGAATTAATACTTACATCATGCCTTTATATGTTGCAGTCTTTGGGTTCAGTGAAAAAGGAAGAGAATGTACTTCACTGTAATAAGAGGAGCTTAGTATACACATATAGTTGTCTTTTAACTATTTAATTAAAAAGAATATTCCAGATCAGTGCTTAAGTACTGTTTGACTTCATATTATAGCAGACTGAATGTGAAACAGAAGGTAGCAGTAGGACAAGGAGGGATGAGATATTAGAAAAAATGAGGCATGAGGTCAAAGGGTGAGTGCCGTACAATCAAGTATTCTCTTGGTGTGCAGCACTATTTGCATGATACACAGACCACAAGTGCCTTTTTCATAAAAAATTGAACAGATGCAGCTTCCATGCACATTAAAGATTCCAGTTTCTTCCCTAGGCTAATTAACTCATTTTAATTTAAGTGATTTTTTTCTTTCTGGATCCTTTTCGTTATTTATCTGGGTCACAAGAGCAAGGCTAAATGCAGCACTAACAGGCGGTTAAGAGTAGCCAATTCAACTAACATATTGTAGAGGCTGAAAGAAGCTTGAGTACCTGAAGAAGATCTTTGGTAGTCACAAGGAGATCGTGCAAACTCTACACAGAGAGTACCTAAACATCACGGAAGAATTTCAAACGGAGCAAGGTAGGAAAATTAGCCACTGAGATACCACTGATGTAAAATAGTCCACGGCTTATGACGATGTTGAAACATATTTTCCCCCACAGCATTTCAAGCGTTATTATTGTTGCATTTAAAAAGTCAACTGGAATATAGATATGAAGTACATTTTTCTTCAGAATATCAGAAATTGCTGATAGTATAAACATGCATTCATGAAATTGAATGTACCCTTTACTTTCTGTAGTTGAAAATATTTTCCCAGAAATGTCCAGTGTAAGGTATTGCCCATTTTTTATTGTGCTGTCCAAGTTCCAAAGGTTATTTTGCTTTTATTTGTGGTGGTATTTGTAGTTGTGGTACAAGACAACAGTTCATAATGGAATTGTGCATTCATAGTGCAACACAGGTTCATAGGTAGGTACTAGGCTATCTGCCTGAAGGCATTTATAAGCCTAGCCAGAATGTGTTGGCTTTCGCCGCCCCTTAGATTAGTTCCCTGTGCTTCTGTCCAGCAGAGCCATTGAAGTGATCCCTGCGGTAAACTTTCTGTTTCCCATCCACTCATCAAGGTTTCTCTTGAAGAGGGTTAGTGAGGAGCTCTGCCTAATGTAGATTGGAATCTTGTTCCAGAGCATGGGAAGTCTCTGGGACAGGAATCTATCCCTCCAGCATGTCCTATTTATTGTTGTGGTGAGGTTTAGATCCCTGGAGCATGTGGCTCGAGGGGATATGGTTTTCTTTAGGTGGAGCATGTCCATCAATTCTGGGTTGGACATGGCCTTGTATGTCAGGCAGAGATCACCTGTGAATAGGCGGTATGCAACTGAGTACAGCTGGAGTTTCTTCAGTTGAGCTGCATAGGGCATCTGCTAGAGGCCAGTGATCCTCTTGGTGAGGTACTTCTGTGGTCTTTCCAGTTGTTGCAGGTGTCTTGTAAGGTACTTCCCAAATGGGGCATTGTACTCTATGATGGGTCTGATGAGTGATGCATAGAGGGCCCAATGACCTCTTTTGATCTGTATGCAAACCCTTTTGTGATTAGGTGGGCCACATAGAAGGATTTTCTGACCACTTTGGCAATGTGATTATCAAAGGAAAGGTTACTATCTACTTGGGTCCCCAGATCCCTTATTACGTCTTCCGTATTTAGGGGGCTACCACCTATGTGGTAGTTTGTGGGTACTTTGTTTTTTTCCATAACGGATGACTATGCACTTTTTGGCATTTAGCTTGAGGCCATAGTTTTGACACCAGGTATCTGTCTCAGTGATACCCTTTTGGAGGATGTCTGCATCAGCCGGAGAGTCAATTATAGCCCCTAGTTTGCAGTCGTCTATGAACTTGGTCAGCCATAGTCCTCCTGTGCTTGCCTGTACCTCTGAGAGGTATATGCCGAACAAGAGGGGTCCTAGGACTGAGCCCTGGGGAATGCCACTTGTAACCGGTTTAGAGTCAGACCTAGCTCCCGCAACTCTTACCATGTGGGTTCTGTCCATGAGCCAGTTGGCAACCCATCTCATGACGTAGGGGTTTATGTTTGGGCTGGTGAGCTTGTCTATAATACCTGACTGGGGAATGGTGCTGAAGGCCTTTGCAGGATCTAGGTAGGCTGTGTGGACCACCTTTCCCTCATCTATAGCCTTGGTAACTGTCTCAAAGAAGTCCACCAGATTTAGGAGGCATGATATGCCCTTAACAAAGCCGAACTGGGTAGGGTCCAGTGTTTGGAGGTTTCCAATGTCTCTGTTAATGAGATCCATGATGATGCACTCCATAGCTTTGCAGACCAAGCTAGTCAGGCTTATAGTTCCCAGGGTCCGTTGTGGCTCCACCTTTGTGGAGTGGAATAATTGTTGCTGTGTGCCACTCTGTGGGCACATAGCCTTTGGAGAGGCTGAGTTTAAACAGTGTGTTTAGGTGAGGGGATAGTTCATCTTTGAGCTCATGTAGGACGCAGCCTGGGACACCGTCCGGTCCCATTGATGCTGTATTTTTGGCTTTGGAGAGAGCTGTTTTAACCTGAGTGTCTTTGATTTCAGGGGCACTATATTCTTCTGGTATAGTTATGAGATCTTTTGAGGGTGAGAGGGGTGTGAAGTTTGCACTGAACCTGTCTGCCAGGATGTTGGCTATATTGGTTGGTTCAGTGTATTTTGTGCCATTCTACACTAACTCTGAGCACATCTGAGAATTGCCACTTAGATTCTTGACATAGCTAAAGAATGCCTTGTGGTTACCTTTAGAGTCCGTGGCAATTTTTCTTTCAAAGCTAGCTTTGGATGATTTTATGAGGGAATGTAGTTTCTTGCTGATACTGATCAGGGATGTCTTCCCTTCTTGGGATTTTACTCTTTTCTGTACTAGTTTCCTCCTTCTATTGTATAGCTTGTTTATGGCAGGGGTCCACCAGACTGGTTTCCTTTTCTTGGAGGAGTGAGTCTTGGTTTTGTTTGGAATAGCATGATCCATGCATTCTTGTAGGTGCCTGTAGAGTGCATTAGTAAAGGATTTTGCAGCTTGGACAGCGTTATCCTTTAGCAAGGGGGCTTTAAAACTTCCCACTTCGATCTTAAGTAACGCAAAGTTTGCTTTTGAAAAGTTTTTCACGGTGGTTTCTTTGACCGGGGGTTGTAGCGGAATGTGGATATCCAGAGTGAATAGTTTATGGTCAGATTTAACCAGCGAGGGGTTGACCTCTGGTGTGGAACACTGGTCACCCATGTTGGTGATGACCAGGTCCAATATGTTGTCACCTCTGGTGGGGGTGTTGACCAGTTGATCCGGGGCATTTGAGTTTATAAATTCTAGGAAATGTTGGGCAAGGGAGTTTGTAATTGAGTAGTTCTCCAAGTTAATGTTTGGGTAATTGAAATCACCCAATATCAGGATGTTTGGTAGGACCTTTATGTTTCCCAGTGTTTCCAGGAATGCGGAGTGGGGGTCCTGGGACATGGTGGGTGATCTGTAGCAAGCTATAATTTGAATAGGAGTTTTGCCCATTGTTAGTTGCACATGGATGATCTCTGAAGCATCGTGCTGTGCCACTAACTTGAAGGTGTGGGTATCCTTGATGAATATGGATACTCCTCTGTTTTTTTTGTATTTTGGTCTGGGTTTTGTGGCCGAAATGTATGGTGTGAGTTGTAGCCTGGTAGTGCTGGGGTGCTCTCTGGAGCCTTAAACCAGGTTTCTGTTACTGCACATATATCGATTTTCTCCATATTGAGGAGTGCCTCGAGTACATGCATTTTGAGGTTTAGACTTTTGGCATTGAGTAGCATTACCCGCAGTTTTTTGTTACTTGTGCTATTTGCGGCGGTGGGTTTGACTTTTGAGCCTTGCCTAAAAATGGCACTATGGGGGTGGCAAGAGCCTTGGCCAGTATTCGAAAGCCTAAGGGTGACAGGTGCAAGCCATCTCTAGCGAAGCAGCATGGCTTGTCAAGCATGTCATGCCAGGCTGACAGACACTGGTTCCCCTTTGAATGACACCAGAAGCTTAGCCAATTGTTGAAATTGATAATTTTTTTCTCTATACCGTGGTATCATTCTTGGTGAGGGCAGGATGCTACTCAGGGTCAGGGTCATACCAGCCTGGGCTACGTGATCAGAGAGCTCCTCCATGTCTTTTTTCATGTAGTCCAGGGAGGTACGGATCAGGTCATTCACACCAACATGGACAATGACAGAGTCATATTTGTACTTGTTCTGGAGTGACCTGAGTGCTTGTGTTATGTGGTGGATTCTGGCACCTGACAGGCAGCTAACAGTAACCTTCTCCTTGTTCAGCCTAGTGAGTGAGATGTCAGTGTGCCTGACTATAGAGTCACCTATTACTAGTGTGTTGGGTATGTTATTTTACCTTAAGGGCTGTGATTGTGTGGCACACTGATTTTGTGAAGTATGTGTTTCATGGTTTCTGTTGGGGGGTGAAGGTTGCTTGGATGTCTGCTTTGGAAGTCTCTGTTGCTTCTGCACATTTTTATTAAGAGCCTCCAGATATGTTTTCGTGCATTTATGTGTGTTTTTTGCTGGTGCTAGTTTCATAGGTCTATGTGAGACTGGTGGTGTGATGCAAGTAATTACCTTCCCCTCTTGACTGCCTGGTCCAGTCTTGGGTTGAGAGAGCTTAGCCTCCAGTTTGGCTGTATAATTGCACTCTTGCATGTATTAGTGTTTGGTGGAAGAAGGAGAGGGTTGTCTGTGTACATGAGGCAATTGTAACATTGCCTCAAAATGCCCAGATTCACCAATTAGACCGGAGAGTACAACTGAAACTGCCCTTTGGACATGCCTGGATAGGTACAGTGAACTGTTTTACTGATTGGCTGGTAAGGTCGAATAGAGAGCCTTGTCCTTCTCTACAGTATGGGGGGGGGGGGGTCCAGTGATAAGGTTTATTAATGCTTGCTATGAGTTTTGAGCAAGTGCCGGTATGAGAAGTGAATGCTTTGAGTGCTTAAGTTGAAAGTTTGTCTAGTTCCAAGGGAAAAATTGAAGAGTACACTTTGTGGAGCCGGGAATAGATATACCCTAGCTAACAGTCACTGCCCAGTGCACAAAAGTGCACAAATGCGGGTTTTATAGCAGGGAAATGAAAGAGATAGAAATTAGCCCAAAATGGCCAATAAACTATTAATTTCTGGGCTGAAACCACTCCTCCAGGGACAGATAGGCTGTTCAAAACTCCCTGTCTCACAGTGAACAGAGAAACTTCCTTCTATCCAAGTAAGGTATGGGTAAACACAGAAACTTGTAACACAGCCCTGAATTCAGCACTAACCTGAAAACTGGACTATACTAGCTTAGAAAGGTGGGAAAACAAGTATATATTTTTTTGTTTTTTTGTTTTGTTTTCAGAAAATAAAGCAGATAACAATCAAAAAACTACTTTAAATGCACAGAAATAGCTATCACACTTGAGTGTGTAGCTTACAATAGTTAAACAGGTACTTTAAACACAAAAACAACTTTGTTAAAGTTTAGGCAGTAAAATAAGTACAATATGTAGCTGAAACAAGCTTTTTAAATCACAGAAACTCTAGAAAATTGGCATTTTAGGTGGAATTAGCTAAAGGCAGCAAGAAAATGCAGAAAAATGATACTTAATCACTCCAAAGTCTCTCTTTTGTCTCTCTGCTGCTGTAGAACTCTGCAGGGCACCAGGCAGGAGCTTGCTGAGCTGTATACTAGCACAAAAAACTTGCAAATGCATATTTATAGCAGGGAAATGAAAGAGATAGAAATTAGCCCAAATTGGCCAATAAACTACTACTGTCTGGGCTGAAACCACTCCTCCAGGGACAGATAGTCTGTTCAAAGCTCCCTCTCTCACAGTGAACAGAGAAACTTGCTTCTATCCAAGTAAGGTATAACAAAAGAAACTGCACCTTCCAATGGAGACTGCTCGTCACAAACCAAGAATAATGAATCAAGAAACACGTTCAGTCTCACCACAGAAACGGCAACCAGGTCTCGAAATATCTTAAAACTTTATTGTAGACAAGCGCTTTCGCGTATTAGACATACGCTTCTTCAGATCATAAATACCACCAAAACTGAGCAGGTTTTTATACATGGTTACTATGACTCAATTACATCCAGATAAAATCAATTAATTAATTTACATTCAATAATTAGCTAACTAGCTATTCAACTAAAGGTATAAGGAAGCTTATTCAAGTTTAAACCCTTGTATATTACATACATAAAGCATCACTTAACCAATCGCTTATAGTAAAACAGCACAAAACAAAAACAGAAATTAATATCTTGAGATATTAAAACATCATATAATATGCATAAATGTCAAACATATATAGTCATTCAACTCATATATTTAAAAAATTTAGAAATTTTTTGAAATCATTTCATCAAAAACTAAAATGTGACATATATATAGGCACTTAATATAAATAATTACAAAATACAATTATAAAAATTAAATTCATGATGAATATGAATATTAAAGCTTTATCTGAATATATATGAAGCTTACTAAATTACTCTAAATTTGTTTACAGCTGCTCTATAACTCTCATAAAATGCATATATAGACTACATGAAACACACTACTATAAATATAAATATGTATATAAAGTTGTTAGTAAAAACTAAACATAAACAAAAAATCTTTTTTAGAAAAAACTATTTCTATGTTCACCATAGACCAACAAAACATATATATGTTATCTACGTGAAGCTAAAAAGGACCTGATAGATATGTATGCATTGAGTCCTGCTGAGTGATGTGCTTTTAGTTTAAAAATCCACTCTAGCTCCTTCTGTTCCAGGTAATTCATATAGTCTCCACCTCTATTACCTGGATATACAATCTGTAGAACCCTAAAAGAGAAGATGTGACCAATATGCATGGATACATGTTTAGCTAGTGCATTAAGTTCGTTCTTGCACCTGATGTCATAGAGGTGATTATATATTCTCTGCTTGAGCTTGCGTTTTGTCAATCCTATATAGAATGCGGGACATTCACTACAGGATGCTAAATAAATCAACCCAGTTGTTTCACAGTTGGCATAGAACCTTGGTTTGACAGAGCAACCTAGTGTAGGATGTACAAATTCATATTCAGTAGAAATAAATTTACAATAGTTGCATTTCCTGCATGGAAACGTGCCTACTTGTTCCAAAGCTACTGTATGTGTTAAGGTACTATTCACAAGATTCGTACATAATAAGTTTTTTAAGGTATTATTGTTTTTATAAGTAAATCCAGGGGTGTATCCAACAATTGTGGCAGTCTTGTCATCAATAGTTAACACACCCCAATTCTTATTAATAATATTCCTAATGGCTGCACTGTCATTAGTATATGTGGTAATAAATCTTATTTTTTCCATAGAGTTAGTCTTGTAATTATAAATATTATTGTCATAATGACATTTACGATTTTTATATGTCATCATGTATTCCAAATCCTGAGCTTCTCCTGTAACCTGAGCCCTTATTTTCTTAACCATAAATACATCATAACCTCTATCAATAAAAATTTTCTCCATGTTATCCAATTCCATCTTACGATCCTTATCATATCTACATAGCTTCATCAGTCTATTAAACTGACTTCTTACTATACCATTAAAAACATGGCGAGGATGCATACTATCAAATTGAAGTATAGCATTCTTCCAACATTGTTTTCTATATAGGGTAGATATCAATCTACCTTCTTGAATACTCAAACAAACATCAAGGAAACTAACTGAATCATATGATGCATCAAATGTAAACCTTAGAAAATTGTTAGTGGTTTCCAGATGTTTCATAAAAGACTCAAACTCTATTGGAGTACCATTCCAGACAATCAGGACGTCGTCCACGAAACGTCTATAAATCAGCACCTTACTAAAGTCCTCATGTGTGAAGAGAAACTCTTTTTCCCATTGATATACCACTAAGTTCGCATTAGTATTCGCGCATGGGGTGCCCATAGCCACGCCGGACTGCTGTAGGTATAGGCAATCCCCAAACGCAAATACATTATGCGACAAGACCAGGTCCAACAACTGGCAAATTAAAATCTCCTTATTGCAATCCATACTGGGAAAATACTGGAGCAACATTCTAATGGCATCAATGCCTGCATCATTAGGAATACATGTGAATAAGTTCTTCACATCCATTGTAATTAGAAGATGTTCACCTTTCCGTAATTCCAACTTGCTATTATCTAACAAATCCAAAAGCTCATAAGTATCTTTTAGAATAGTAGAAACATTATTCACAAAGGGTCTCAATGTCTTTTCTAAAGATACTGAGACATTTTCTGTTACCCATTTTTCACCACTAACAATGGGTCATAGGGGAGGGGGGTCTATGGCCTTGTGCATCTTAGGTAGACCTTTGATGACTGGTATTTTAGGGTGTTCATTGTAAAAGAAATCATACAGCTCTTTTGTTATCTGGCGACACATCAACATATCATAAAACGTGTCATTGACTTCTTTTACTATGTTATTGAACTTCATATTATCAATCTTTATATAAGTGTTAAGGTCACTAAGCATGTTATACATAAGATCTGTATAATCCTCTGTGTCCATCAACACTATGCCCCCTCCCTTATCAGCAGGTCTTATAGTGAGAGCTGGATTGGAAGAAAAGTGAACATCTTTCTTCTGCTTTCATGTTGAAATATAAACATTTTCTGGCTCCACTAAAGAAATAATCATACAAATCTTGTCCACACAATCTAACAAAACTTTCAACATGAGCTGGTAACACAGGGGAAAAGGTACTCTTGTGTTTACATAAATAATTCCCTATCATACAGTCATCAACGTTAACATTTGATTTATCATAGAAGCACAATTTCAGGGCTACCATGCGCCCAAATGTACGTAAATCAATCAATATGTCATGCAACACACTGCCCTGCGAAGGAATAAAGGACAAGCCTTTATTTAAAACGTTAATGTCAGAAGGAGTAAGCACAAACCTGGATAAGTTGAAAAACAGGTGTGCTATTGTCTCTGTCTTCTCCTCTGTTGTTGCTGATGATCTCCCGACAATTTTCGTTTCCTTCTGTCCCAACTTCTGGAGCGATCCCGTTGAAACATGTTTTTCTTGATGGGAAATGGTAAAAAACGGTCATGTTCATCTACGCCATGCTTTCGTATAGCCCCTAAGTCCCTATGTGCTGCAGAATTATGATCAGCTTCTTGGTTAGGTAAGGGTGTAGAAACAGTTACTTCAACCCCTCGTGGAGAAGGTAATTCGGGAGGAGTAACGAAAGGAGTGTTGGAACTACAACCAGAACTCAGAGTTCTTGTTTCAGTTGAAAAAGAGGCACTAGATCCAGCTGCTACGAGCGTAGTGTCCGTTAACGCTACATTACGAACAGAATTACCCGCCAAAGTAGCGCGATCTGTTCTCTTCGGCCAAACAAACACGCCCCCTGTCGAAAAGTCTTGGAAATCGCACTGCAGTTTCTTATGTTTAATTTTTTGAAGCTTGATGGAATAAATATCCACCTGAGCATAGATGTCCTCAAGTTTCTTTACACATGAATAATTTTTAAAGGTGTCACGAATTTCACTATTCAATCTGGTCACCTTAGATAACAGTTCTTGTTCAATGGGCTTGAAGTAGTCAATGAGTAACTGTACATATTTAAAGCTGGCATCCAGATTGATTTCCTGCCATAATTTTAGTAAAGCTGGATGGCTCTCCCCATAAGTAGGCATGCAGAGAATCCGCATGCCTCTGGGAACGAGCCGAAAATGCAGGCAAGCCTCCATGTGTTTCCTTTGTCAAATAAGACGTTGTAATCTAAACAGATCATTCTCTAGCTGTCTAGTTAGAGAATTGAATTGTTCCAAGTTATCTATACCATTTTCAAAAGTAATTGGAGTCTGTACCTGCAGATCCAGAGCCAATAAAGGATTGTTATTATTATTGATGATACTGGTCCATCTATTAGATGCTGAATTAATTCTCGGTTCCGGATTGTAGTCCAATTCCACATTCGTATTAGCCATACTGCGTGGAAGGGCAATTAAACAAGTAATGAAGTATAACAAAAGAAACTGCACCTTCCAATGGAGACTGCTCGTCACAAACCAAGAATAATGAATCAAGAAACACGTTCAGTCTCACCACAGAAACGGCAACCAGGTCTCAAAATATCTTAAAACTTTATTGTAGACAAGCGCTTTCACGTATTAGACATACGCTTCTTCAGATCATAAATACCACCAAAACTGAGCAGGTTTTTATACATGGTTACTATGACTCAATTACATCCAGATAAAATCAATTAATCAATTTACATTCAATAATTAGCTAACTAGCTATTCAACTAAAGGTATAAGGAAGCTTATTCAAGTTTAAACCCTTGTATATTACATACATAAAGCATCACTTAACCAATCGCTTATAGTAAAACAGCACAAAACAAAAACAGAAATTAATATCTTGAGATATTAAAACATCATATAATATGCATAAATGTCAAACATATATAGTCATTCAACTCATATATTTAAAAAATTTAGAACATTTTTGAAATCATTTCATCAAAAACTAAAATGTGACATATATATAGGCACTTAATATAAATAATTACAAAATACAATTATAAAAATTAAATTCATGATGGATATGAATATTAAAGCTTTATCTGAATATATATGAAGCTTACTAAATGACTCTAAATTTGTTTACAGCTGCTCTATAACTCTCATAAAATGCATATATAGACTACATGAAACACACTACTATAAATATAAATATGTATATAAAGTTGTTAGTAAAAACTAAACATAAACAAAAAATCTTTTATTCTTTTAATCTTCTATGATAAATCAAATGTTAATGTTGATGACTGTATGATAGGGAATTATTTATGTAAAAGCAAGAGTACCTTTTCCCCTGTGTTACCAGCTCATGTTGAAAGCTTTGTTAGATTGTGTGAACGAGATTTGTATGATTATTTCTTTAGTGGAGTCAGAAAATGTTTATATTTCAACATGAAAGCAGAAGAAAGATGTTCACTTCGTGAAATTTCTTCCAATCCAGCTTTCACTATAAGACCTGCTGATAAGGGAGGGGGCATAGTGTTGATGGACACAGAGGATTATACAGATTTTATGTATAACATGCTTAGTGACCGTAACACTTATATAAAGATTGATAATATGAAGTTCAATAACATAGTAAAAGAAGTCAATGACACGTTTTATGATATGCTGATGTGTCGCCAGATAACAAAATAGCTGTATGATTTCTTTTACAATGAACACCCTAAAATACCAGTCATCAAAGGTCTACCTAAGATGCACAAGGCCATAGACCCCCCTCCCCTACGACCCATTGTTAGTGGTGAAAAATGGGTAACAGAAAATGTCTCAGTATATTTAGAAAAGACATTGAGACCCTTTGTGAATAATGTTTCTACTATTCTAAAAGATACTTATGAGCTTTTGGATTTGTTAGATAATAGCAAGTTGGAATTACGGAAAGGTGAACATCTTCTAATTACAATGGATGTGAAGAACTTATTCACATGTATTCCTAATGATGCAGGCATTGATGCCATTAGAATGTTGCTCCAGTATTTTCCCAGTATAGATCGCAATAAGGAGATTTTAATTTGCCAGTTGTTGGACCTGGTCTTGTCGCATAATGTATTTGCGTTTGGGGATTGCCTATACCTACAGCAGTCCGGCGTGGCTATGGGCACCCCATGCGCGAATACTTATGCGAACTTAGTGGTCTATCAATGGGAAAAAGAGTTTCTCTTCACACATGAGGACTTTAGTAAGTTGCTGATTTATAGACGTTTCGTAGACGACGTCCTGATTGTCTGGAATGGTACTCCAATAGAGTTTGAGTCTTTTATGAAACATCTGGAAACCACCAACAATTTTCTAAGGTTTACATTTGATGCTTCATATGATTCAGTTAGTTTCCTTGATGTTTGTTTGAGTATTCAAGAAGGTAGATTGATATCTACCCTATATAGAAAACAATGTTGGAAGAATGCTATACTTCAATTTGATAGTATGCATCCTCGCCATGTTTTTAATGGTATAGTAAGAAGTCAGTTTAATAGACTGATGAAGCTATGTAGATATGATAAGGATCGTAAGATGGAATTGGATAACATGGAGAAAATTTTTATTGATAGAGGTTATGATGTATTTATGGTTAAGAAAATAAGGGCTCAGGTTACAGGAGAAGCTCAGGATTTGGAATACATGATGACATATAAAAATCGTAAATGTCATTATGACAATAATATTTATAATTACAAGACTAACTCTATGGAAAAAATAAGATTTATTACCACATATACTAATGACAGTGCAGCCATTAGGAATATTATTAATAAGAATTGGGGTGTGTTAACTATTGATGACAAGACTGCCACAATTGTTGGATACACCCCTGGATTTACTTATAAAAACAATAATACCTTAAAAAACTTATTATGTACGAATCTTGTGAATAGTACCTTAACACATACAGTAGCTTTGGAACAAGTAGGCACGTTTCCATGCAGGAAATGCAACTATTGTAAATTTATTTCTACTGAATATGAATTTGTACATCCTACACTAGGTTGCTCTGTCAAACCAAGGTTCTATGCCAACTGTGAAACAACTGGGTTGATTTATTTAGCATCCTGTAGTGAATGTCCCGCATTCTATATAGGACTGACGAAACGCAAGCTCAAGCAGAGAATATATAATCACCTCTATGACATCAGGTGCAAGAACGAACTTAATGCACTAGCTAAACATGTATCCATGATTATTGGTCACATCTTCTCTTTTAGGGTTCTACAGATTGTATATCCAGGTAATAGAGGTGGAGACTATGTGAATTACCTGGAACAGAAGGAGCTAGAGTGGATTTTTAAATTAAAAGCACATCACTCACCAGGACTCAATGCATACATATCTATCAGGTCCTTTTTAGCTTCACCTAGATAACATATATATGTTTTGTTGGTCTATGGTGAACATAGAAATAGTTTTTTCTAAAAAAGATTTTTTGTTTATGTTTAGTTTTTACTAACAACTTTATATACATATTTATATTTATAGTAGTGTGTTTCATGTAGTCTATATATGCATTTTATGAGAGTTATAGAGCAGCTGTAAACAAATTTAGAATAATTTAGTAAGCTTCATATATATTCAGATAAAGCTTTAATATTCATATTCATCATGAATTTAATTTTTATAATTGTATTTTGTAATTATTTATATTAAGTGCCTATATATATGTCACATTTTAGTTTTTGATGAAATGATTTCAAAAATTTTCTAAATTTTTTAAATATATGAGTTGAATGACTATATATGTTTGACATTTATGCATATTATATGATGTTTTAATATCTCAAGATATTAATTTCTGTTTTTGTTTTGTGTTGTTTTACTTTAAGCGATTGGTTAAGTGATGCTTTATGTATGTAATATACAAGGGTTTAAACTTGAATAAGCTTCCTTATACCTTTAGTTGATAAGCTAGTTAGCTAATTATTGAATGTAAATTGATTAATTGATTTTATCTGGATGTAATTGAGTCATATTAACCATGTATAAAAACCTGCTCAGTTTTGGTGGTATTTATGATCTGAAGAAGCGTAGGTCTAATACGCGAAAGCGCTTGTCTACAATAAAGTTTTAAGATATTTCAAGACCTGGTTGCCGTTTCTGTGGTGAGACTGAACGTGTTTCTTGATTCATTATCCAAGTAAGGTATGAGCAAACACAGAAACTTGTAACACAGCCCTGAATTCAGCACTAACCTGAAAACTGGACTATACTACCTTAGAAAGGCGGGAAAACAAGTATATTTTTTGTTATGAGACATTTGTGTGCAAAACTGACCAAACATTTGCCATTTTCATAACTTGCAGTAATTATAGAGCAAACTGTAGAAGTACTTAGGAAAGTAAAACAGTTCATCTCCAAGGTAAAAAAAAAAAAATTTAAGAAAGTTTAATATAGAGAAGCTAAAATTATTTTTTACTAAAATTACTTTGCATTTTATATCAATACAGAAACCATTTAAAGAAAGTTTACTTTCAGTACTCTACTGCCAGACTGGTAAGATTATATGCAACTAACAAGCTTCATACTGTGTGTCCAAGCCCCTCAATGTCCATTTGCATGCTGCATGATTCTGAGCAATTAATTTAACCAGACTAGTAGATCTGGGTCACCTCTGAAAAGGGATACATGCTTAGGATGTCTGACTTGTTTAACAAATGGAAAAAATATATGATATATATTTTATTATATATATTTATAAAGTGTCTTTTTAATCAGCAATACACTTTGGCATGAGAAAATGCCCACATGGAATTAAATTGCATGCACTTCTTTAATGTATTAGAATTGCTTTGGGGAGATTTTCTGCAAGTAACAGTTTAGCCATTTTTCCTTGATTATTACAAAGACTTACCGCATTATATGTCTATTTTTTTTTCGATATGCAAAACATGGAAGCGTCACCATTGAACCCAACTTCAGAATTGTAAGTCCCGTTGGCAAGAATGTTGCATCTTAAAAATTCTGTAGTTTCTAGCATAGAGGATTATGAACTAGTCTCCAGTCATAATGAGTTTATGTGTCCAAGGCATGGACATCAAGAAATTCAACACTGGATTGAACCTCTAGAGCTGAATCTTGGCATCCATGTCGAGAATGCAGTGAGTTTGATGATCAGAAAGAGCATTTCAGAATTCACTGTAACATATGAAGCTTTTACTAGCTCCCATTTACTATAATAGAGAAAAAAAAAACAGGGATGAAGTATGTTACTAAGCTAAAAATATATGAAAAAGTTGAGTGGAATGAAACCTTAATACTGTTCCTCAAAACAGTGTTTTTCTTTTATCCCAAATAAGTTGTCTTATTTGATTATGATTCAATTGTCCGTTGTCACATTTTTCCTACTCAGACGACATGATGGGTTAGGTCTTAAAATATCCCTTATTTGGGAAACCCAACTAAGGATCCATCAAAGAGGGTCCTGTAATAGATAAGGTAAGAATGCAAGTGTTTTGTTTGCAGTACCTACTATTGCTACACACAAAGTGGGAACAACAGAATACCAAACAATTCATTCAGCTTTCAAAAGAATAAAGAAAAAAGACTGAGATGTTTTGTACTAAGTGTCATTGCTTCTGTAGTGCCTGTTACCCGCTGTTGGTGTTCTAGTGCAAGACTAGATCTTTACAGGGGTTTGTTGTTTGTCTTTACGGGTTTTCCCGGTTAGAGGTCGCCACAGCAGAACTCCGGTCAGCTAATGATAAGCAGTAGATTTTTATGGTGCCGAGTTGCCAGCCCGATGCCCAACCTTCAGCGAAGGAACGCCCATTCACGCATGTCTTTCGGAGGCCACTCGACCATGGGGAGGACATGCAGACTCCACACAGAAGGCACTCCAGCCGAGAATCAAACAGGAGAACCTCTTGCTGTGAGGCAACAACACTACCACTGTACCACCGCTGCTCTGGGTACATAAGAAAAGATTGTGACACACCCTTCTGATGTCAATAAGATGAGTAAAAAGACTACCTTTTACCAACTGTGAGCATAATCACAGCACACTATGTGTTGTATAGTTATTTGAAAGTCTTAGCAGTTGTCATATTGTCAGAGGAACAGCTTTCCCCTAATGTGATGTAGCAGCACAGATATGCTGTTCCCCTGCCACAAAAACATTTGTACTCATAGTTGATTTTTGTAGTATGTTAGTAGATAAATATGTGGAGATACCAATGGAAGGGGATGCAGGTCTTTGAAGTAGATCCATGTGGCGAGTGCTGCTGCTAGTCCTAATACAAATGCTTCTTCTGTTGGCCCATCCTTTCTCTAGTTTTAGTAGTTTTAAACCCTTTAAACACTTACAGTGTACTGCTGTATTATGTTTAACATTTAATGTTCCCATCACCCTGACTGTGAAGTAACAGTTTAATGAAACATGTCTATTTAAGCTGCTGTCTGAACATGCTACCTTTCTTTTGCCCTCTTCAGTTGTACCCTTCAGACAAGATATGTCCAGATCATGTTCCCCTTTCTTTTTCTCTGTCTTCTAATATAATATATTTTCTAAGTTTCTAGGACTGTCCCATTCCCAAGCCCCCTCCATCCCATTCACAGCCTATTTTCTATTGTTCTATATGGCCTAGAAATTTCCGTGGTGCTCCATCTACAGCTTACAAATGCTGTGTTCCATGGAACGATTGTCTCAATGCTTCTGGGATCTGTCTGCAGTGCTACATGCCAAGCATGTTGCTGATATTCCCAGCTCCCCTTTATGAATGCAAAGCACGATTCACCTCAAGAGTGATTAATACATTAAAATTGTTTGCCTCCTGTGTCCTGTTAATCTGACCCGATCAAGGCTGCATTTTTTTGGTGTCTTTTCTTTTTAGGTTCCTCTCTCCACAGTGCATGATCCCACATTTTTAAAATTTAATTACATGTTGTTGACCGGGTTTGCTCCACTAGGCCAGTGGCCTCTTCAGGGAACACTCAAAGTGTTATTCATACCAACTAGGTAAGTTTGTCTGGGGCACTAGGTAACGTCCCCTGTTCTTTCTTCCCTGAAGCTGTGAGACAGTTTGTAAGGTAGTTGCTCTTGGTTGAAAGAGGATGGTGACTACAATTTATGTTCAGTCAAAAAATGTACGAAGTATTAGGACTGTAGAAGATGTGAAAATAAAGACTGGGGATTAGATACAGAGACACTGATGCATGTAAATAAAAGTGAACCTTCCAAAGGTGAAGAAGTCTCTTGGAGCCAAACTATGGATCAGTGTGATGCATGAAAAGCTAATGTGATGTTGTACTTACTACTTCCAGTGATTAGAAGTGGTGCTACAGAGGAAGATCCAGTTAGGTGTTCAATGGAAGATGGAGTTACAGTGAATGGTGACGTTTTACATAGCAATGGTGTTACAAGGTCTTATTCTCAAGCATTAACTACAACTACTGTTAATCCAAGTATTAGACATACTTCTATACACATAATTCACATTGTATCTAAAATGGAACAACTTATTAAGAGATACATGAATTCAGATGAATTATTTATGCCACTGGGTTTTTCAATGACTGAGGTCATATTAGAAAAATAATATTCTTGTTAAATTACCCTTGAAACGATGAATGTTGTGGAACATTTTTTAGCCAAATGGGATAAAAAGCAATTTTGTACTCGGTGGTCTCCATATCAAATCATGGGACTGAACCCTGCTGATGTTTCTAGTGATTTTGTAAAAAACTTTCTCAGTATTGTCATTCTTTTCAAGCAATTCATAAAATGTATGATGTCAGAAAACTGTGGACAGGTACTTGGAAAGTACGGGTTACCTTAAAAATAGTAGATGGTGAAGTAAAACATGTTTCTAGTGATAACATTTATGTGATGTATTAAGGGCAGCCTACATAAGTAAATTACAGAGTTACATTACAACTTGGAAGATTATACAAAGTACAGTGTGATTTACGTATAGCTTAATTGGATAGTAAGTATCCGTTAGTGCCATTGAATAGAAATAACATTTGTTAATATTATTGGAGAGAATAGAAGACCCGTGGTAGTGGTGCTGCGGTAGTGTTGTCGCCTCACAGCAAGACGTTGTCCCGTTCGATTCTCAGCTAGAGTGTCTTCTGTGTGGAGGCATACGTGAATGGGCGTGCCTTCGTTGAAGGTTGTGCATCAGGGCTGGTAACTCGGCACGTAAAAATCCACTACCAAACATTAGCAGACCGGAGTTCCACTGTGGCAACCCCTAACCTGGATAAGCCGAAAGACACAACAACATTGGAGAGAATAGAAGGGTAAAATAGCTGAGAGTAGAAGTAAGAGAAGAGGAGAGGAGAGAGAAACTGTTCAGAGTAGGAAATGGAAGAGAAAGATGTACTCCAGCTAAAAAGCCAGTTTCTGCTTTTGTTATTGTGACCCATTAGTGGAAACAAGCTTATATTCTGAAACATCTGGCTTACAAAAAGCATGTTGTTGTTGTTTGTCTTTTCGGCTTTTCCCGGTTAGGGGTCACCACAGCGGAACTCCGGTCCGCTAATGATTGGCAGTAGATTTTTATGGTGCCGAGTTGCCAGCCCGATGCCCAACCTTCAGCGAAGGCATACCCATTAATGCATGTCTTTTAGAGGCCACTCGACCACAGGAGGACATGCAGACTCCACACAGAAGGCACTCCAGATGAGGATCGAATGGGAGAACCACTTGCTGTGAGGCAACAATGCTACCACTGTACCACCATGGCTTACTGCTTACAAAAAGCATGTATTCTTATTTATTTCATGGCTGAGGGGGCTACATAGGGATGGAAACAATACAAAAATACACAGCTGATACATAGTGCAACCCAAACAGGAAAGCATAAGCAAAGCATGGCTTCTGTTTCTGATGGCATCCTGGGAGATATGTAAAGTACACCCGAAAAACAGTAAAATGGTCAAAAATGCACAAGACTGTACATATATGTAATAATACATTCAAGCTAGAAAGACATTTTATACTAGACAGTGACACATTTTATTGTTTTTACAGTTCCTCAGCATAAGTAGAAACTGTCTTTTGACTTGACATAACTGACTATATATGTGTGTGTGTGTGTGTGTATATATATATATATATATATATATATATATATATATCTATATACACACATATACATATATATATATATATATATATATATATATATATATACATATACATATACATATACATATATATATATATATATATATATATATATATATATATATATATATACACACATATATATATGTATGTGTATATTTATCTTCAGGGGTAAGGGTAGCAAATAAAGTTGGAAACGGGAAAACAAAAAATCCTACATAGATACATGAGATACCAAGCCTGAAAGACCATGGCAAAAACAAAATAGTGTACACGTATATTTGAAAAGCTCCCTTTTTAACCAGTCTTACTTCTGTCATAGGTACGCTGGAATACTAACTAGAGAGATCTACTATGATGTTTGGAGAAAATGAAATCTAACATTTAGTATATCGGGAAACCTGAAAGAACATATGGAGGCTGCACAGTCAGTTTCCTCAGTGTATGTTTCAGACTCTATCACTATGCAGGCTGTTAAACCATGTGATGCACATGCTTTGTAACAGATACATAGGTTAAATACACCAATTCCTTACAGCTATAAACCTGTGTATTTGATCATCCTCTTTTTTTTTCCCATATTGTTTAGGTCCCAAGCTTCACATGAACATCCAGCCCCTCTCTCAGCTACCCTGTAAGACCCTTTCATCTTCAAACCCCCACCCCTCAGGTGAGACCCTACAGACTCATTCATTTCTTTGAAGGACAAGAGTTGACAACAAAAACTGGCACCGTCACCCATTGTGGAGGGTGCCAGACTTTTTAATTATGCACTTAGAGTCACATACTGCATTTGTGGCTTCTGCAGTTTACTTGTGATGGACACATACATGTGTCTGCTTATGCAATCACTGTACTACGCATCACATGGGCAAGTGCAGTTATCGTTTTCCTCCCTATTGTCTAGCCATGGCCCTTATCACCAAGCTTGACAACCTGATACTTGCCACTCAGCTGCCAACTGTCTTGTGCATCTAGTTTAACAAGGTTGCCTGGGACAAGAGTCAGGGTTATATCCCTCTGAGCTACAGAACTAGCACTTACATTATCCTCTTTTAAGATAACAATTCCCATTTAATGCCTCATGGTCCTGTCCCTGTATTCTGTCTCCTACAGACTGTTCAGGGGAGAGCTATGTGTGTTATACAAGGCATTGTCAGACCCCACACTGATGGACCTCGTGCATATCCGCAAAACAAACAGCACCAGAATTACCCATACTAAATACTTAAATCTTACCTGTGATATAAATAGGACCTGCAGGAGAGGCAGGTATGTATCCCAGAGACTACCCCTTCTCTAGAACAGACTCCCCATCCATGGGAAGCAGAGTTCCTCCCTAATACAATTCATGTGTAACTTGGACAGTTGGATGGGGAACAGGAATTTCCTTCCTGGTTTGGCACCTATGTCTGTAATGGACCCAGGCAGCCTGTAAATGGTCTCTCATGCCCCTGTTTGTAAGCCCCTGCTTACACTTATCAAGGTTACCAGAACTTGTCAGGGATGTATGGTTAGGCTTAAAACGGCCCTTGTGTTCATTAGGTTCATAGGTGTTTACTAGGCTATGAACCTAGGTGTACCTTTAATGCATATAGATAGCAGGGGGGTCTACCTGTATATACATTATAAGTTTATACACATTTTTGTATTTCTTCATTTCACATTTTAGATGAAAACATCGCTTTTTTAAATGCAAGGTTATTTCAACATTTGTTTTTTTCTTGTATTTTAATTCAGGGTTTGTGTACAAATCTGAACTGCTGCATTTTCAAAATGTATTGCAATGCCATTTCGTCCTCACAGCTGTCCAAGTAGCTTAGTGAAAGGGATTTGCCCCAAAGCTTTGCCAAGCCTTAAACTTTATTTATTTATTTTTAATATTGTATCATGGTAGTCTAAAACTCTTGCTCTTTTTTGGCCATCTACTCATGCTTCTAAAAATGCCTGTGTTGATACCAGTTCAGATCTCTCTCTCTCTGTAAATACTTCTCAACACATTTCTTGGATGGAGGCTACTCTAACATAAATTTTGCATTTGTCCCAGTTTCTTTTTGAATATACATTTGAAATAGGTGTCCTGTTTTTTCCCCCAGCAGTTTTCTATCTCCAGCAAGAACACTCTTGGATGTGAACACTGTTTTGCATCTTCTTCTAGCTGTTTTTCTGTGAAAATTTGCATTTCTCCTCCACCACCCTCTTTCAAAGAAGAAACGCATGCTTCTCTTTCATCATAGCAGAGATTTTTACCTCAGCAGATTTGCTTTCAGTCTCTTATGGAGACCCCATTCTCGGACTGAAGTAAGGAAATTGAGGAAGTTGTTGTGGTCTTTAGTTTACAAGAAATGAATTAGGTAAAATAGATCTAGGAAACCGTATTGATGGGCAACTGCTCAAGAAACTCTTCCTGAAATGCAACTCGCATCAGCTATCACATTTTGAGTGATTACTGAAAACATTCAATACATAGAACAGAACACAATGTATTTCACCTGCATTATCTTAACAGCTATTAAAAAATCCAGCTCCAGTGGCATAGAGGATTAAAGTCCTGACTGTGATGCAGCAAACCAGAGGTGTTAGCAGCTTGACTACTACTAGAGTTGGAAAGGGGGGAGGGCAATAATATGGCATCAGCAGCTCATCTCCATTTAAGGGGATGTTGTTGGGGGCATGTGTGCTGGAGTGATACACAGTGCCATAGTAGAGACTTCAGACCTAAGGCCACACAGGTTTGCTGGCTCACAGGGTACAGTATAGCCTTGAAGATTTATATCAGTTTTGCAGCGAGTAACACACCCTTCTGTAATGGCCACTGCATGATGAACAGTGGAGCATATTACTGGGCATGTACCATGGGGCTAAAACTAAAACAAGAAACCCCTGTTTGTTGCTTAAATTACATCCCCTCTTGGTTGGTTGGTTGCAAACCCTGATAAAGGAGAACAAATGGGCCTGCTGGTGGCTAGAGGATTTGATGGATCGTGGGCAGCAAGGGAGGAAAATGTGACAACAAATCTATAAAAATAAAGAAATTTATTTGATTTTGCCTTTATCCCTCCACACCCCTGTTATGTATATGTACAAACTCTTAGCTCAGACAACCATAGAAGAAAAGGGAGCAATTTGACCTATGAAAAGCTTTTCCCCTTCTCCATAATTACAGTATCTCATAGCAAAAATGCACAGCAATGGCCACATAAAAGCCTCTTCAGTAAGGAATTTTGATAAAACGGTTCAATGAGCAGGATATTAAAGAAGGATTGTGTGGTAAACAGAGCTGTAACCATTAAGACTGGCATCTGCAGAGTATTAGATTTATTGTTACTTTAGCACCAAAACAATGAAGTGGTACTGGATACTTAGCTGGGCCATCTAACTTTTGTCACTACATGTACCAGACTGTGAAATGCCAAAATTCTCATGTTTCATTTTAGTGCGATATACTCAAGTCAATTAAGTATAAAATCATTAATTCTGGCAGATGTGTTACTGATGAATTTTGCATATAATAGCAGGGGGAAATTAGGCAACTTTCACAAATGGCTGGTGTGAATCCCCTGAAAGTGATGAGTTTGATGTAATGTTTAAGATGTTTACCTTACAGATACATAGTACATGGTTTGATTCTGATCACAGGCTATAGGCTAGGCTTAAAATTGCCCTTCAGGACAGTTAGCCTAATATTCGCCTATGAGCCTATGAAATCAAAAAATGCACCACAAATGTGTAATAACACCAAAACCAAGAAAAAATACATACATGTTGATGACTCAAACCAGTTAATGCTTTAATTTAGCACTTCTGTCTTCCCCATGATTATAGACTTCTTCAGAATACAGAAACCCCACCCCAATTCTTTATAAAAAAAAAATCCTAAACAATGTCACTTTCTTCCATTTGATACATTTTAAACTGCTATAAAATACTTATTTAGGATGCCTTATAAGGAACTTGGGTGGAGTTTCTGTTTCCTTAAGTCTATAATCAATGGTAGACAAAAGCACTAAAGTAAAGGGTTACCTGGTTTGAGTGATCAATGTGTACATATTTTTTCTAGTGTGAGACAGTTTTAGTCTGTGTGTGGATACCATGCCTGTATCTGATAATTAAAATTTAATAACCAATTCTGACACTAAGCTTTACTTAGCTGTACCAGACTCCCATTTTTGTCATAGTATTGCCGACATCTTGTTGTGCAGCATGCCATAAAATCTTTCATTCTTTAACATGTTAGTTCGCTGTTTAAATGGCATGATCATCACTTCATGTGTTGTGATCCACTGCTATTATAATACTAAATAACATGGTTATCCCTCTTAAAGTGTTTACAGTACTAATTTTGGTGGCCAGTTTTGTTAGTGTTAAGTTGTTTTTAAATATTGCACCCTTTGTGGTGTTTGCGATCTGATGCGTTTGGTACCACTGTTTTTGAGTGTAACAGTCAAAACATAAGTTATTGATTTCTCATTAATTCTAGGTTTATAGCCTTGATTGTATGGGGGATGGGGGTTGAAGATTGTTTAGTGATGATGTAAATTAGGTAAATAGAATAGGTACAAGATGCCTTTAAAATCAATCTTTATTAAAAATGGCATGCTTTTATAAGTTATGTGATGCTCGGGTTGGTTGGAATGCGGGTGGTAGGTGTATAGGGCCCCCACGACATGTTTGTCAAAATCCTATGGTAATAATTAGTACAGCATATAAAATATTGCATGATAACTGTAGGCATCAATCAGAAGAGGTCAGAAAATATTGAGAAGAGAGATAAGATATGCAATTCACAAAGAAACAATTGGAGAACATATGTACAGCTCCCAAATATGCAGCAAAATCTGGATGATTTAGTATTTTTTCCTGGAAGTATTTGCATGGATAATGTTAGGGTCTATATCATAAGATCAAAGAATAAAAACATCGACTTACCTTTCATTGACACGAACATCTCAAAGCTGCACTTCATCAAAACTGCAAATCACTGATTTCTTTCCAAGGAAAAGAAATCGGTAGGCCAACAACTAACACCACATAAAAATAAACACATTTAAGTGGGGGGGGGCTTCTCCCCTCACACCCCTCTAACTAAATATTCTAACTCTGAGATCGCATTACAGTTGGGGAAAGGGCAGATGTAACAGAACAGCCAACCGATTTATTTCCCTCGGAAAGTAATCGGTGATTTGGCCATTCAATAAACTGCAGTTTCGACATTTCCGTGTCGATGAAAGGTAAGTTGACATTTTTATTCTTCGATCTTATGATAGAGACCTTAGACAGACTCAAGAGAATTTTTCCTCAGATAGATTGCAAATGTTGGAGGTGTGACAGGGAAGAAAGAGGTAACTGGGAACATAAGTTCTAGGAGTGTAACGAGGTGGCAGACTTTAAAAATTTCCTACAGAGTACTCTGTTAAGAATACTGGACAAGCAAATCAGTGCAACTAAGGAAATAATTTTCTTTGAGCTGGGACACAGGATCTGAATTGCCCAGATATAGTAAGGCCTTGATAAGTTTAATTCTAGTGGCTGCCAAAAAAGCAATTACTAGAAAATGGAAATCAAGATCTAAACCAATTATAATTGAAACAGTCAATATTGTAACAGAGATAAAAGAAGAGGAAGTGAGACATTTAAAAAAGGGGGGCAGAAATTACATAGAAAAAAATGGAAACTGTAGGAATAATACATGCAGAAATGCTTTGGGGGTGAGGTTTAAGAGAAGGCATGAGTTGAATAATTTATGCAGTGTTGTTCAGCTTGAGTGATATAGAACAAACTATGTGAATTATAACATTTGCAAATCTGAACTTGTAATATGGTTTGATTGCTTTTATACAAATTTAAGTTTCCCTCTGTCACAAGTGATAGTTCAATAAAGGTGTTAAGAAAAAATCGTATGGGAATCACTCTGCCCTGTGGTGCAGAAAGACAAAGCATCGACTCTGCCCCAGCTGACCTACAGTATGTTTGGCTAGGAGGGACTGGGTAAGATAACAGTAAGCAGCTAGTGCCATCTCACCCTTTGGGGGGGGGCAGCTCACTGCATTGGTAACACTTATATGAGTGCAGAAAGTTTACCCTCACCAGAGCCTGGCATCCCCACACTAATAGTGGTCAGCTTCTAACCTGGGAGATTACTTGTCATGGCAGTGTGCATGCATATCTTGAAAGCTTTAGTCGTGGAGCATGGAACCTGCCTAGGTGGTGAGGATAAGACAGTCCACCGGATCAGCAGAAAGACCTGCACCCTAACCACCAGACTCTAGATTCCAATAAGGAATGAATTGGCCATATGGCTATTACATCAGTGGAGAAAGGAATAGAGCATTTGGATACAGGAAAGAATAAGAAATTGGACATATCCTGTGGACCTCCCAAAAAGCCCATGAGACTTTTATTTTTTTCTTAATTATGTGCAAATGTAAAATATCTGCTTTTAACTGGACCAGTTTAAGTGAAAAAGCAGAAATGCAAGGTAATCAACTTAAGACTGATTTCTAGAGACACATTTTTGAAGAACTGTCAAACTACACAAATTAATGCCCACAAAAATCTAAGGCACACAGCTGCCTATAACTACAGCAGTCTGAGCTTTAATTGTGGTACCTCTGTTGCACTTGCAGATGGCACCACATGTCAACCAATAACCTGATTAGTTGAAAAAATAGCAATATGGGATGTCTGGATTTATGGAGGGACACCTATGCTTGTAGTTACCCTAAAAAAGAAACAAGACAAAAAAGTACAACAGCTGTCTGTCACTGGAGTAACATGGAAAACATTAGCTCCTAGCTCTGAGATGCAGATCCAACAGACATGCAACCATTGCAGTCATTAAAATTAGGAAAAGATATTCCTCACACATCAGCATAACTTAAGCATTATATGCCAAAATGAAGTTCAGCTTACCCTAAGTGTAAGTAATGTTTGACTGAAAACGATTAGGTAGATTGTAAGTGATGTATAATGTTTGCAACTGGGAGTGTGTCAGTATGGTTTGTGATGTAAAATGCTTCCAACTAGGATTGTGTTGGTGTGGTTTGTTTTTATTTATGTAAATATAGGATTACATATGTTGTAAGTGATAATTTAATAAAGATGTTTCGTGTTTAAAAATGATCCATAGCAATATATGTGAAGTACAATGTTTGCTATGTTAATACAGTTTGATTACTTTTATATGAATGTAAATTTACCTATATCACAAGTGATAATTCAATAAAGGTGTTTAAAAAAAACAAGGGGTCATCAGTGAGGAAAGGTGAAATGCCCCATGGCAGTGTACCACAGGCGGGTCTATATTAGATGAATGAACGCTTAAAATGTTGAGTACAACATTCTCGACAGCTTTTAAGCAAAAGTTCATCTAAGCGAAACCCCATAACTTATAGTTGGCCAGTCATCAGGAAACCAATGGCTGATGGCTAAAATGTACTGTACACCATTAAATCCCCACCCCCAAAAAAAAAAAATCAACAAACAAAATAGGGGGCTGTGCCCCCCACACCCTCCCTACTTAAGTATGCCAACTCCAAGATCGCACCACAGTGGAAGACTGTCATAACATTACACAGGGTGAACGACGAGACAGCACCACAGTGGAGGACTGTAAAAATGACTAGACAAGCTGAACATTCTGACATCAGCTGTTGGCTTCCTGATGGCTGTTCAACTATAACTTTTTGAAACTCCTTGTTTTGACATTCATAGGTTTTGCTTAGATGAATGTTTGCTTAAAAGCTGTTGAGCATGTCGTACTCGACATTATAAGCGTTCATTCATCTAATAGGGAACCCCACAGGCTTGTACAATATAAGTCAATGCAGTTCCGATAAACTGTGATAAAAAAAAAAAAACTGAAGTAAAGCCATTCACACAAACAATCACCTTTTCTCCAACTGGATTTCTGACTGTATATCACCACCTTGTGATCTCTCATCTCAAACGCCTCTTCTTGTCTTCTGTCTTTTTCACCCACAGTGATATACAAAGTAATCCCACAATCTCCATAAATAATTTACAAACTCACTCCTTGTTTTTTTTTAATGTCTCCCACCTCATACTTCCTTTCTGTTCAGCTCTTTCACTTTTCACCTGAATTCTTCCAAACCAAACTTTACCATCACCTTTTCACACTTCCTAAATCTAACCAACAGAAAAACTAACATATTTTGTTTCCTCAGTTGCTATCACAACAGGTGGGAACTACACATATCTTATGCATATATTCATGTTTAACTGTACCATGTATTCTTTTTTTAAATTATCTTATGCAATATCTTTATGTTAATCTATGATAGTTTTCTTTTTTATTATATTCAATTATATTCATTATTATTGTTAATCTGTACTTGTAATCTCTTTTGGAGTTTTTCCTCCCCGGACCTCCTCTAAAAATGGGCTTTGCCAAGTTGAATTCCCCCAGTAAACAAATGCAAGTGAATAAATAATACATTTGTAAGGAGAGGAATATGCAGTTTTTTTTTTAATTACCTGAATCAAGCCAGCTTTCCAGGTTTCTGTCATGTGTGTATGGACATAGGTGCATAGGTCAATACTAGGCTAACTGCTCTTTTATGCCTATTCAGTTTCGCTCAAAGGTGAAAATTAAACCCTTTACCTTTGAGGTAAGCATCTTAACCATTAGCATCGTAAGCATTATGCCAACCCCCAGTAGATGAATGTGCATAAAGGTTGCCAGACAGAAATATGAGTAATTTGTAACTGACATACTAAAGTGTGATCAAAAAAGTCTGAGTGGTCCTGTTGGTATACTAAGATTGAGATTATGATATCTCAGAGAATTTACCTCAGGCCAAAACAGTAAATTACCCTAAGCACCATAGCATGTGGTACCTCCGGGGTCATCCTGCATTTTCCTCCTATCCATGGCTGTTTTCTGGCACCAAATATAAAATTGCAAACTTCATGAAATCTTATTTTCACCTAAATGCCATCACAGAAAAATTAATTGAACTTCACCCTCAGTCATATCAACCTAGGGGGTGAGCGTGAGTGCATCCATAGACTTTGATGGATGCACCACAGCACGTGTGTGGATTCCCATCAATTAAAGTCTTTGAACACACCCCATGTTATTCCCTCAAGTGACGTCAGCAAGGGATATAACATAATTATTTGGGCAAACTTTTATTTTGCAAACATTACATATCACTTTTAATATATCCAGTCATTAAAAGTCAAAGGTTTGACAAGCTTTTTATTAGAAAACAGCCAACATCATTTTGTTAAGATGGGGTGTAAACTACATTGCAGCACTTAAGTTAGGAAGTGCTGCAATACATAGTCAAATTGCAGTGGAGCACTTAAGTAGCAGAAAAATGAGGAATGCAGAGTGGGGCAAAACCTTGCAAAAAGACTTGTAAAGTCTTAGAGTGAGTTTGAACATTTATGATCCTTCTGATTTCAAACTTCTGTACTCACACTTTATAGCATCCATTGCAAACTAAACTAATTTCTGTTGTAGAGCCACATCTGTATCAGTGTATTAATATATCTAAACACACACACACATTATATACATACATATATATCTACATACCTACATACATACATACATATATCTGAAAAATGTAGCGGCAAGTGCCATGAATGTAAAACCAGGCAACCACTCATGTAGTAAAAATAAAAGTAAAAATGAATGGTGCTGTGATCCTGTGCTTATTTTTTATTGGTTCATTTTTGTTTCCTGGTTCTTATGTATACATATCTGTTTAGAGGAAGACTTTAGTGCTTTACCAGTTAAAGCAGCATGTGCTTTCATTGATGGGTTTACCTACAATTGTTTAGATGCAAATAAATCAAATGACAATTCCTCTGAATTGTTTTTAATGGGTTTTTTTGTTGGAAACTGTCAGTATGACAGCGTAATTTTGAGGATTATAAATATTTAGATGAACTTTCTGTGTTTGACGGTATTTGTAATTATAGTTTTGCAAGTGGGGGCAGGATGTATAACCCAACAAGTTAGCACAAACTGAACAAAGTGTAGTGTAAACCCCACCATTGCCACACTGCAGACATTTTTTTTTTTAAACACTATTTATTTTGATGAAATTACTATTATATTATGATATGCAGTTTGAGCCTGTAGATTCACTTGTAAAGTATTCAGTTTCCTGCGCTACAATGCTGTGATATGAATCAACTATTACTATTACTGATACAAATATACTACCATTGTAAGTTAATGTCTTATTAAGTGTACACAGTATTAATGTTAAAGTACTGCTTTCCATTTACCTTCATTGTTAAGTTACTGTCTTATTAAGTGTACACAATGTTAATGTTAAGGTACTGCTTTGCATTTAGCTCCATTGTTAAGTTAATGTTTTATTAAGTGTACACAGTGTTAATGTTAAGGTACTGCTTTGCATTTAGCACCATTGTTAAGTTAATCCGCAAGATTCATGAAGCTAAAATATCCGTGTAGGAGCAGTGTAGCTGCTCCTGCACGGAATATGGCCACCAAGCAATCCAGGAACACACCATAATGATGTGCACAAGCGAGCCGACACTGTATCTGCACAGAAACCCAAGCGGGATGCTAATTACCTCATTTGCTGCTGAAAACATGGTAATGCTGCATGCATGCAAGGGAATGAGGTGGCCTACTGGGATAGTAGCACACAACTGACAGCTATGTTGGCCACCAGGAAATGTCTGTCCAAAACTGGCCTGCACACACTATGCAGTAGTACCCAAGGTGGCAAATCTCACGGCAGTATAGGTGTGGGGATAACTAAGTCGGGGTCATAGGTCACAGGCATGGATGTCAGGGTGGGGGTCAAATAACCACCCTTCACACCCACACAGCAAGTCATCTGTAGAAAACCACAGAGAAATGTCTGGTAAAGGCACACAAATGGCAGTAATGTTGAATTATCCCCCTACAGACTCACACAGTGATAGCACAGCAGGACCTGCAGTTGCAGTAAGGCTATGAAGGGTAAGAAGTCTGAAACTCAAATGTATGCCAGTACAATCTGACCTGGGCTGTTTAGTGCTATGCCTCCGGTCCCCAAGACAGAGCACAATAGTATGGTAAATGGAACCAAACTGTAAAGCAAATACCAGCATGGTCTGTGCAAATGTATACAGTGGACAGGTGTGCCCCCTATATACCGGCACAAATGCAGTAGCATATGTGTTTGCATGGAAAAAGCAGCATAGCACATATTGGAAGGGCTGTACCAATACACATGAAAACATGTTGTCTGTCCACAATATGCAAGGGTCAATGAGCTATGTGTATGTGTGGTTAATACTGTCTGGATCTGGCCAGCATGTTCTCCTGGTAGTCGTCTTGTACTGCCCTGGGTACAGTGCTGCCTTTGACAGGGCCATGTGCAGATAACTGCAGTGCCAACTGTTATGTATATCAGTGACACCCACTGCTCTGCCACTGACATACCTGGAAGTCACAGTGCTATGTGGAATATGCTACACATATTACTAACATCTTGAAGGATGTGTAGCAGAGGTGCCAAGGCTTTTGTGAATATAAGTGCTGTATGGTACTGTTGCCAGTGGTCATTCCCAATAATCCTTTTTCTTATGTTTGCTTTCACAAATAATGGACATGGCTGTACAGCTGAATGCACTCTGTACCCACTCCCATAACTCCCAACCTCTGACAGCAAGATGTCTGGACAAGGGCAGAAAGAAAAGTGGAACAAAGGCACAATGATAGGCATGTGTTGTAAATATCACCCTTACATACTGAGAAAGTTGGTGGGGTGAGGGGTTTGCAGTAGTGGGAATTGTCTGAAGGTTATGTATTCGGAAACAGTTAATGTCTGTATTCTTTTGTAACATCACACTTCAATTATATGTAACTAACTTGCCATAAAAACGCAAGTTTATGTAGAAAGTATGAAACCTCTAGCCAAACACCTGGACAACCTACCAAAAAATGTACAGTTCAGAGGTATGCACACACATGGATATCACATCTCACATCTCAGGTTAGAAAGATACCACACAAGCAGAAGATCCCCAGCCAGTATATCACCAGGTTGCCGGACTGTTCACACAGCTGTGTGTCATTACTACACTGGCTGTAGCTGCACCTCACAAATGGCCTTGTTGGGCAAGAATTTACATAGCTGCAGTCATAATATTAGTCTATGCATCATACAACTACTATTCCTCTGGTAAAGCATTGTGATGATCTGAGGAAGTCTGGCACTAGGTAATGACACTATACATTGCAGTTTCAGACTACAGATATGTCAGAAAATGTCTGCTAAACAAAACTAGTACCCTGAGGAAAGTCCTATGTACACCCGAGAGGTATGACTGTAGCACACAAAACCCTGGACTGGAGTACACCTATCATTGGAATTGAGTCCCACCATAACTATAGAAGGTCACACTTGGCATGCTCCTACAATTAGAGCATCACAGGACATGTTGGAACCCACATGGGAATATATGACTGTATTGTGTATATATGTCCATGCATACAGACAGCTATATACACTTCAATTGTCCCCACACACACATCAGGCAGGATTATCCTCAGCTAGCTGTAGGTGGCCCATATGTGATATATCTGCATACACACACACACACACATATATATATATATATATATATATATATATATATATATATATATAGGCAATAGATAACATATGTTAAGCATACACATACATAGATGTGGAGAACTGAGAGATAGACAGTGATACAGAGAGAGACACAGGGAGACACAGACAGAGTGAGTCACACACACGGATACCCTGAATGACATACAGTGATGTCCTGCTGTGGACAGTGGCATACCAGTTGTAAACGGTTGCACGTGCCAGCATATAAGGTGAGCCCCATTGTGCAACAGTACTGAGGTTGAGTTTATAATATCACATCACCTGTGTTTGTGTGTGTGTGTGTGTGTGTGTGTGTGTGTGTGTGTGTGTGTGTGTGTGTGTGTGTGTGTCTCCATAGGTCGAAGTATTAGGAGACTCTTCCCACTCAGTACACTTCACATTGCCCTACTTCACAAGATCTACTGTTTTCATTCACCTTAGAAGTAACATTGTACACCAGTCACCCCTAAAAGCTCTGTAGCTCATGCGATAGCTGCGTAACACTGTAGTAGAAATAATTAGGTAGTGGTTCTAATCTCAATACTAGCAAGTGTGTGTGTGTGTGTGTGTGTGTGTGTGTGTGTGTGTGTGTGTGTGTGTGTGAGAGAGAGAGAGAGAGTGAGGGTGTGTATTTGTTTGTAGGTGAAACAGTTTTAGACCATTTCTACCCACAACACTTCCCAGTGCCTCACTTTATCACTCCTGCTGATGTCATTCCCCTTATCAGCACTTTTGACCAGTTGTCAGCCCAGTAAGCTCTGCAGTATGTGTGATAACTGCATAACACAGTAGTACAAATCACTAGCTAAACAGGGGTTCTAATCTCAGATCTGGCAAATTAGTGTATGTGCCTGTAAGAACAAGTATTTTGATAAGTCTTCCACCAACTGCCCTACTTTATCACTCCTGTTGATGTCATTTCCCTTATCAGCACCTTTGGCCAGTTATCAGCTATGTAGTGCATGCAATAACTGCGTAAAACTATAGTACAAATAACTAGATAGGCAGGGGTTTGACTCTCAAATCTGGCAAAATGTGTGTGTGGGTCTATAAGTGTGTGTGTAACTGTGTATGTTTGTAGAAAGAAGTATTTTGATAAGTTACCCACCCACCCACTGGCCTACTGTATCAGTCATGCCAATGTCACTCCCCTTATAGGTTTATAGGTGTGTACTAGGCTAATGGCTCTGGAGCCGTTACAAGCCTAGCCCAAAGAAGTACCCTGCCATTGTGCCACCCGACGTTAGTTCCCAGTGACCCCATCAAGTAGAGCCACTGGAGTGATCCCTGGGGTGAACTTTCTATTACTCATCCACTCATCAAGATCTCTCTGGAACAGGGTCATCTAGGTGCTTTGCTTGACATGCATGGGAAGTCTTTTCCAGGGCATGTGCAGTCTCTGGGTGAGGAACCTGTCCCTCCTGCATGTTATGTTGATTGTGGTAATGAGGTTGAGGTCCCTGCAGTGTGTGATGCAGAGCGATTGGGATGTCTTTAGATTTAGCATGTGTAAAAGAGCTGGGTCAGACATGGCTTTCCAAGTCAAGCAGAGATCGCCTCTAAGTAGGCGATATGACACAGAGAATATCTGGATTATTTTGAATTTGTCTGTGTAGGACATGTGTTTAATGCCTAGGATCCTCATTGTGAGGTACTTCTGTGGCCTGTCCAGCTGTTGCAGGTGTCTAGTGAGGTACATGCCAAATGGGCCATTATACTTGATGATTGGTCTAATGAGGGAAGAGTACACAGAGACGATGGCCTCCTTCTTCCTGGATGCAAAACCCTTGGTAATGAGATGTGCCACATAGAAGGATTTCCTGACCATAATGGCAATGTGGTGGTTAAAGGAGAGGTTGCTGTCAACCTGTACCCCAAGATCTCTTATAGCGCCTACAGTGTTCAGTGGGCTCCCATCGATATGGTACTTAGTGGGAACTGAGATTTTACCAAAGGGGCTGGTGATGCATTTTGTGGTGTTAAGCTTCAGGTCATGGTTTCCACATCTGTCAGTGGTCTCAGTGAGGCCTTTCTGTAGGATATCTGCATCACTTGTGGAGTTAATGATGGCTCCCAGCTTGCACTTGTCTGTAAACTTGGTCAGCCAGAGTTTCTTTGTGTTGGTCTGAGCTCCTGAGTAGTACATGCTGAACATGAGAGTACCCAGTACTGATCCCTGTGAGACTCCACTCATGACTGTCTGACAGTCTGACTTGGAGCACCCTAATTTCACACTGTGTGTTTTATCTGTGAGCCAATTTGCAACCCCCCCCCAGTGATATAGGGGTTGATGCCTAGTTTGGTGGGTTCATCCATAATTCCTGACTGAGGAATGGTATCAAGAGCTTTGGCCAGATTGATGTAGGCTGTATGCAGTGCCTTACTGTCATACACAGCCCTGGTGACTGATTCAAAGACATCAACCAGGTTGAGCAGGCATGAGCTCCCTTTCACAAGGCCAAACTGTGTGGGGTCCAGAGTTAGGAGATTACATGTATGTTTGTCAATCAGGCCCCTTTGCTGAAAACATCACACTCATCAGGCTACTGGACTGATAATTCCCAGGGTCTTTAGTTGCCACACCTTTATGGAGAGGGATGATTGCAGCAGTGTGCCATTTGGGAGGGACAAAGCTTGCCATGAGGCTGTGACTGAACAGGGCACACAGATGTAGTGCCAGGTATCTTTGTATATGTAGAACACAGCCAGGGAGAATTTGGGGTCCCAAGGAAACTGTATTCTTGCCCGTGGACAATGCAGGTGTAACCTGAGCAGCAGTAATCTTGGGTGCCTGGCATTCTTCTGGCATTTTGATTGTTCCCCGGGGGAGGGGTAAAACTGGCACTGAATGTGCTGGCAAGAATGTTGGCAATATCAGTTGTTTCAGTATAGGAGGTAGCATTGTGCAGGAACTCAGAGCACTTCTAGGTATTGTCATGGAGGTTCTTGATATCACTATCAAAGGATGTGTGATTGTTGTCATTGTCTTCTGCAATTCTGTCATCATAGATGGCTTTAGATGATTTCATGAGGGATCTCAAGTTGTTGTTGAGGCTAATAAGGGTGTTTTACCACTCTTGGGACTCCACCTTTTTCTGCAACAGTTTCTTCCTTCTGTTGTACAGGTTATTAATGTCAGGAGCCCACCAGATTGGCCTCCAATGTTTGGAGGAGAGTGTCATGGTTCTGTTGGGTATGGTTAGTTCCATGCATTGATGTACATGTTTGTACAGTGCATTAGTGTATGATTCGGCAGTCATGCAAGTATTTTCCATTGGCGTGGGTGCTGTGAAGTTAGCCACCTCTGTTCTTATGAGTCCAAAGTCAGCTTTGGTGAACTTTTTCAAGGTGCTTATCTTTGCGGGGGGTGTGGGTGAGATGTGGATTTCCATGGTGATTACTCTGTGTTGGATCTGACCAGGTAACGATTGACTACTTGCTATCAAGCAACAGTCCCATATGTTAGTAATCAACACAGGTTAAGGATGTTGCTTCCTCTAATGGGTGTCAGAATGAGCTGGTCCAGGGCATTGGAACTGATGAATTCCAGGAAGTGTTGGGCCAGTGTATTGGTGCTTGAGTATCTTACCCAGTTGATGGAGGGGTAGTTGAACTCTCCTAGTATGAGAGTGCTGGGTTGGGCCTTGATAGTTTCCAAGGTGTTGAGGAATGTGGATTGAGAGTCTAGGGACATGGATGTGGATCTATAGCAGGCTATGACCTGGTTTGCGCTATTACCCAATGTCAGTTGTACCTGAAGTATCTCAGATGCCATATGCTGTGATAATACTCTGGATGTGTGCTTATCCATTATTAAGTGAAGACACCACCACCTTTCTAGCTGTGGTCCATGTTTTGAGGCTGACAGGTGTGGAATGAGTTATAGGCTGGTAGTGCAGGGGTGTTATCTGCTGCTGTAAACCAGGTCTCCGTTACAGCACAAATGTCAGTGTTCTCCATTTTGAGGAGTACTTTGAGTGACTGCATCTCAAGATGTAGATGTCTAGTCTTGAGCAGCATGACCATCTGATTGCATATAAGTATAGCTGTTATGGTGGTAATTTGATTTGGAACACCACCTAAAAAGGCACTATAGGGGTGGCAAGACACTTAGCCAGTACCCAGAAACCCAGGGGTGACAGATGCAGGCCATCTCTGGCAAGCCATCACAGTCTGTCAATCATGTCATCCTAAGCAGACAGATACTGGATCCCATGAGACTGACACCAGACACTTAAGCCAATTGTTGAAGTCAATCGTTTCTTGTTTGTACTGCAGTATTATTCTGGGTGACAGTAGTATATTGCTCAGGGCTACTGTCATACCTGCCTGGCCCACATAATCTATGAGCTCCACCATGTCTCTTTTCATATAGTCCATGGAGGGGCATCTCAGTTCTTTCACACACATGGACAATGACAAAGTGATACTTGTAGTTGTTGTGGAGTGACCTGACTGGGTGTGTTATGTGTTGGATTTTGGCACCTGATAGACAGCTGACTGTTACCTCCTCCATGTTCAAACTAGTGAGTGGGACATCTGTGTGCCTCACTATTGATTCACCTATGATTACTGTATCAGGCAAGGGGGATTTAGGTTGAGGGCTGCACTGTGTAGGTGAGATATGCAACCTGTGGTTTGTGCTGTGTTGTGGTGTTTGAGTGGGTGTCTGTCTTGGTGGTCTCTGCTGTTTGGGTAAATGTCTATTGAGTGCCTCTTTGAAGGTGGGTGTGTGGTTATTGTTTGTATGTCAGAGCTGTGATAGTGGTTGTTTTGGAGGGGTATGAGTTCCATGAGGTGTGTTGCAGGTGTTGACCCTTCTCCTCCTGACCAGCTAATCCAGTCTTCCAGTTTGGTGACTTAGGGGTATCTCACAAGTCTGAATGTTGGGAGTTTAGAGGAAAGGGTTGTCTGTGTACATGAGGCAGTTGCAACAGTGCCTCAGAATGCCCAAGTGCACCAGGTTAATGGGCAAAAGCACAGAGAACTGCACTTTTATCATGCCAGGAGGGGTGGTCATAACTACTAAGTACTGGAGCTAATTCCATGAGGAACGACTACTGCTGATGGCTCTCAGGTGTGCTAGAATAATCAATAAAAAAACCTGTTGAAGTGCAAAGCTATTAGGTTATCTGAAGTGCAGGTGAGAAAGAAGTAGCAGGATTTAAGGGAAAACTGAAGGCAGACTGGCTGACACCTGTAACAATTTACCTCAGCTGTGCAGTTATCAGCACCTTTGGCCAATTGTCAGCCCAGTAAGCTCTGTAGCTCATGCGATAACTGCATAACACTATAGTAGAAATAACTAGATGGACAGGGGTTCTAATCTCAATACTGGCAAGTGTGTGTGTGTGTGTGTGTGTGTGTGTGTGTGTGTGTGTGTGTGTGTGTGTGTGTGTGTGTGTGGGAATCATATACTGTATGTGTTATACCATTTTGAGTTGTGTACCACCCTGTAAACTTCCCATCACCCTACTTTACTAGGTCTGCTGATGCCATTCACCTTAGAAGTACCTTGGGACTAGGTGAAATTATGTAAGCTCCGTGCCATGTCTGATAACTGCGTAACACTATAGTAGAAATATTTAGATAGGTAGGGGCTCTAATCTCACTACTGGCAACTGTTTGTGTGTGTGTTTATGTGAGAGTCATAGACTGTGTGTGTTATACCATTTTGAGTTGTGTACCACCCTGTAAACTTCTCTTTACCCTACTTTACTAGGCCTGCTGATATCATTCACCTTAGAAGTACCTTGGGACTAGGTGAAATTATGTAAGCTCTGTGGCGTGTCTGATAACTGAGTACCACTATGGTAGAAATAACTAGATAGTTGGGGTTCTAATCTCATTACTGTCAACTGTGTGTGTGTGTGTGTGTGTGTGTGTGTGTGTGTGTGTGTGTGTGTGTGTGTGTGTGTGTGTGTGTGTGTGTGTGTGTCTTTGGGTCAAGATCATACTCTGTTTGGCTGATACTATTTTGACTTGTGTACCATCCATACCTGTTTACCACCTCCCGATGACATTACTTTAAACAGTGTGGTAATGACATCTGCCTCACATCCAGCATGTTAAACCATTGTGCATGCCATACCAGTCCTCTGTACAGATGTCTTTGGAATATCCAGATGTTTGCAAACTATATGTGGTCTGTGTCCCTTAACAATGCCCATATATGTGATATTATTGCCAGATCAGCCACAATGAGTGTAGTGGCACACATGCCAGCATCAGGCATCATACCTGACTGAACCATCATGCTAATATGACATCTGCTACACTATCACTTGTCCAGGCTTGTAGGAGCAATACATGAATCCGCATCCTATTTCTGATGGGTTATCTCACCATCCATGAAGGCATTCAAAACATTACATGTTGTAAGAGGTGGTGTGTTATGTCCCATCCATATAATCTATGTGAGGCATGTCATGTGTATGTAGTAGTACAGCACATCAAGGTGGAAATGTAGGTTTACTAATCTGTCTATTGCCAACTGTGTTTATGTTACTGTGTGCACATCCCCTGTGTTAGTCCTTACTGTGTGTATGCAAGTGATATACCATTGTGTCTCCCTGTTCCACCTGCTGAATGCAGGAATACATGCCACAAACCTGTCATACACAGTATCATGCATGCCCTCATCAACTGCATCAGGGTTGAGTGTATGGGAAAGAAATGACCGGGCCAACAGGTGTTGACAGGTGGATTTGTTGCAGTTAGTGTAATGGCTACACTTGTGAGGGACCTGCTGACAGTACCGCAGTAAACTGTTCAGTATGTATGAACCTGTGGTACTACGCAACACTAAGCTGACATGTCTGAAGGCTACCTGTCTATGACAAGGGGTATGTATGCAAGGTCACACTGTCTGACAACAGTGTCCCTCACACAGTGTTGCATGCATACACACCTGGTACATGTACATATAAAGATGTACCTTGCCTATGACATGGTTGGTGTATTCCCACTCTGACATACTCCCTCTTGGAATGTCTGCAGGGCCACAGCCTGCAGACACACAAACACCTTGAACACAAACAGAATACAGCATGTCAGACTACATTCAGTCAGTGGTACTAACAGCAATAATGCAGCTTGGCTAATAAGGTACATACACCTGTAAGTGTACCCATAACAAATGCAAGCAGACAGCACCATACATAGTATTATGTAGCTACACTGGACTATATTCACCCTGTGCTTCAGACCCATAGTAGCATGTACTCCAAGAAGGCAGTGTATGCTGAGACATCAGAGAAAGTGAAATAAATTGGATATTTTGGGATCCTGGTCTTTTTTCCTTGTATTAGTTGCCATAGTAGCATGTCCCTGCATCGATGGTATGGATGACAGGAATGTGGCACAGGTATATGCACAGGGTGTGGTGTGGGTTTTCCAGAGGCCTAGGCTGGGCCATACGGTTGGCATCATGTATGTGTGTTTGTGGGGTGTTCATTAAATGGGCTGTGCAGAGGTGGTGTGTGTGTGTGTGTGTGTGTGTGTGTGTGTGTGTGTGTGTGTGTGTGTGTGTGTGTGTGTGTGTGTGTGTGTGTGTGTGTGTGTGTGTGTGTGGACGTGACTTGTCTGATAGTGATGGGTGTGTGTTTGTATGCACACAGTCATGGCATGAGGCCACCCTACACAGGGTTAGTTCGGACAGCTGTGGGCCATACATGGCAGGGTGTACAGTTTACCATCTCTGGCCATGGACACAGGAACTGGTCCTGCCAGGACTCTCATTGGCAACACCAGGACCAAGTCCAGATGCAGTACTACTTCCCAATGGTGACTGCTGTCTGCTCGATCTGTGTCCCTGTTGGGACTGGCCAGGACCATGTGCCCATGGCCTGCTGTGTCATGGCATGGACAGCACACCCCCTTCAGTAGTACTGGTGGTACTGCCAGTATGGGAACACGATGGTGCATGGCCACGTAGACTCTTAGCTGATCGTGATGCTGCCCTACGTCCACATGGCTGCTGGCCATCCCCTGCCAAACATTCAAGCACAGATATTTCATGGTCAAGGAGTGCCAGGGTCTCCCCCCACCATCTATCCATGACCTCAGTACACTCATGAGTGGCCACAGTGAGTTCACGAATATCGCCATGGACACCAGGGATGTGCTCATCCATGACCCTGTATATATATCCGGTGTTATGTTCATTACTTGCCTGTGCCTCCATGATGGCCCAAAAGATGCATCTGATGACTGCTGCTGTGGCACTTGAAACAGGAGCATGATGAGCTGCAATCCTCCTATGAGCACTCCTGCCCATCTGCCTGTGTGGGACCTTGCCAGCACTCTGGCTATGGCTAGTGCCTGCACCCTCACTTGCCATAGTCACCACACTAGCCTGTTCCATGCCACCACCCGGCAATTGTCCATTATCTGTGGCCACTGGTGAAGGGATATGTGTAGGCATAGTGACTGTACGGGGATGGGGTTAACAACAGTGGGATGCCAACCGATGGCACAGTATCAGCCACTGACAACCCCACCTGTGCCTCAATAGGAGCATCATCATGGTCAGAGTCTGCAGAGACACTGACATCAGGATCAGAGAGGGAAGGACTGCCACCACCATGTCCACCTGTGAGGAAAAAACAACATATGTAAATTAGTGGTGGTGCTGCGGTACCGTTGTCGCCTCACAGTTAGACGTTGCCCGTTCGATTCTCAGTTAGAGCGTCTTCTGTGTGGCGACATGCGTGAATGGGCGTTCCTTCATTGAAGGTTGTGCGTTAGGCCCGGCCAGCCAGCACGTTAAAATCTGCTGCCAATCATTAGCGGACTGGAGTTCCACTGTGGCGACCCCTAACCGGGAAAAGCTGAAAGGAACAAACTATAAGGTTTGCAGGTACGTACACACACACACACACACACACACACACACACACACACACACACACACACACACACACAGGTGAATTGCCTCAAAGACATTACACAGACCTCACATTAGCCAACTGGGGACATTCACGACACACAGTCAGACAGTAACATACACACTCTGGACAGACCCTCAGCATCATGCAGTACAGCCCTTTCCACTTACTGTTACTACTAATATACACCTCAGGGAAATGTGAGTGGTGTTAGCAGGTGATGGGCCTTCACCTAGCACACACTGCACCCATGTAAACATTATTGCTGTTCACCTGTATAGCACTGTGGCAACTCCTACAGAACATACCTCCCAACTGTAGAGAGTTTTGATGAATGTCTAGATGTCTGGCTCATATTTTTGGTCTGTTCGCTATAACTCCTGTGTTTGTCTGATACATTACTGAGATGACCTGTGGAGTGGTGCCACTAATTAATGTCATAATTTGATGTGCAGACTGCATAACCTGCAGTACATGTATGTTAAAACAAAGGTGGTTACTCAAACAACTTCCGAAGATTACAGTGGATATAGTAAGAGTACACACCCCTGTTAACATGCCAGGATTTTGTGATATATCACATGAGACCTCAGAAATCACGTCATAACATTTCCCTCAATTCAGATGGCATAAAACCTATGCAGTCCAACTGAAGAACATACACATCAGTTATGGGTAACCTATGGTAAATGCTATAGGTACAATAGGCTGGTTGCATGAGTGTGCACACCCTTAACGTAATACTCTGTTAAAGCACCTTTTGATTTAATCACAGCATTCCTCTTAGGAAGGTGTCTATCAGCATGGCATATCTTGACTTGCCAATGTTTGTACACCCTCCCTTGCAAAACCCCTCCAACTATGTCAGATTGCAAGGGCATCTCCTGTGCACTCCCCTTTTTGGGTCACCCTGCATATTTTCTATTCGATGTAGGTGTGGGCTCTGGCTGGGCCACTGCAGAATGTTGCATGTGTTCTGGTGAAGCCATCCTTTTGTTGATTTGGATGTATGGTTTGGGCCGTTGTTGTATAGAAAGTTGGTATTCCTCTCCATCCACAGCTATGCGGCAGACACCAGAAGGATTGTAGCCACAAGAGACCAGTGTTTGGAACTGTTCATAATCCCCTCCAACGTGCCTACAGCCCCGATTCCAGCTTGTAAACAGCAACCCCAAAGCAGGACACTGCCATCACCATGCTTTACCTTGGGGGTAGTGTTGTTGTGGTGATGCACAGTCATACTTCTCAACCTGGAAACATCAAAAATCTGGACAAGGCCCATGAAAAATGGGTACAAATCTGTACACTGATTAACATCTAATTTGCGTATATAATTACGTAACCCACCCACTCTAATGGAATTGTGGGATACCAACTTTCAAATGCAAACTGAAGAACAGACAACCAAAATATGGCACCAGAGTCCCCCTGCAGCCATTCCAATATCCCATTACCTGGCTATTTCACCCAATTTACCATAAGCACTAATGTGTGCATACTGCTTTACTTCTACAATGATTATCTGGATTTTATTTTTACATTTTACAGCACAATGTACACACACTAATAGACATCTGCTAAACAAAGCAACACTGTCTCAATGAAAATAGACTTGGCATTAAAACTTCTCTTCCCTTGAAACTCACATTCATTGGAACTGCATTAAAACCCATACCACATCCAAAGAAAATGCATCTGGCCAGTGGTGGATAAAGATTACCTTTGGGCTGTTTTCAAATCATTGGCCCCTTGCACACAAAACAAGAAACATACATGTGTGTTCTTTTGATACACTTTCCTGACTTTATTAAATTATATTCCTTGTATAATACAGCATACTTGCTAGACAGAGCACATTTTAAATTTATTGTTTGAATATTTTTCCAGTAGGCTGTACTGTAGGCAATGAAACAAAATGCATGAACCAATAATGACAAAACTGCCCAATTCAGAACATTTCCATCATAAAAGTCTACTTCCACACACAGACTATAAATAGAATGACAGTAGTGTAAGCCCCACAGGCATCTTGCACAGCTTCTTGCACTTATTTTCAGTTTTCTTTTTTTTTGGGGGGGGGGGAGGCCAAAACCCAGAAGGGACACATTTTAAAAATGTCTTATATAATTTTGGAAAGTTGCTAGAATACAATGTTGTGTTACCAATACCACCATACATTTTAGTGGCAGGTATTGACCCCAGTGTGCACTACAGTCAGAGCAACATACCACTATGCCAGATCAGCAGTTTCCTGAAAGATAAGAAGACTGATACTTAAATGGCTATCTTTTAGTGAATTCAGTTCTCACTTCTCACCATAGCTCTCAACCACTTAGCACAAAATACCTGGACAAATCCAATAATAGGGGGAATACAAATTCAGTTCTCACTTCTCACCATAGCTCTCAACCTCTTAGCACATAGACCTAGACAAATTCACAAGTGGTAGTGGCTAGGAACTTTAGGCTCTTTTTATCTTGTACTCAAGATACAGGGTTTGTGCTTGAGTACCTCTAGCCACCAGGTGTATTAAAATGGGGCCATTTTCACAAACATGCACACACACAAAAAGACATGCACAAATGAAATTGGAAGACTGGCATTGTTTAACTGAAGAAGTCAATTTGAAGATAACAGTACACATAAGTTAAAACTACATGGATACAAATGTATACGTAAACAGAAATACACACACATTAAAATTATAATACAAACAAAATAAAGTCAACAAGCATGCCATCAGCTTAATTATTTATCTACAAGTTTCATTTGCTCAGTTCTATAAAAAGTTTCATTAGATGAATGTCTTTCATTTAGCACAGCCAATTTATCAATCATCTGTTTCTGAAAACTAGTTAATTGTTCATCAGGTACCTTCCATCTCATGTAAGGTCACTCGCTTTGCAATGATTCATCTTCATGTTATCCCACAGCATAAGTTCTACAAGCTTTTCCAGTTTGGCAAAAAGGTGACAGTTCAGTCAAATTACAAGTTTCTTTCTCTTTTTTTTTTTGGTTAAAACTAGGCAACATAAATGTAGGTGCAGGAATGAACATTACTGCAATTTGATATAATAACCAAATTCTTATTCCTGAACTCCTGCATGTGTTGGAGTGAGGCAAGAAGAAATGGTTACAGTTAGTGCCAACCCCCTCCAGGTGGCTATATTTCAGATTTCATTGCGACAGATGTCCTGAAACCATACTCCCTAACCACTCTAAGCAAGAGTACAGAAAATGGGTTTAAAATTGCAATAGTCAGTCTTATAAGAGGATAAGCTGCACACCGTGAATCACTTTTAAATGCAAAAACAAAATTGTAATAGCACTGTATTTCGATTTTACTCTCATTTGTGCGCCTTTCCTCCAACAATAGCTACCCAAGGCACCTGTAACTTACGTGCATTTTGAATGCGAGCCATCACTTGCTTTACCTCTTGGAAAAGGAGCTATGCTTAACACACCTTGAAACTAAGTAAGGAAGCTGGCCCAACACTCAAAAATTTGGTTTTGACTCTTAAAAGTAGGGAGCATGGCACTGAATTTGCCATGTCCATGCATGTTTAACTCTAATGAAATCTGCTTTACAGTAGCAGGAATGAGATATAATACACTTAATAACTATATAAGTTAAGAGGCAAGCTTTAAAATTATGCTGGCAGGTGTACATTCAAGTCACACACACACACACACACACACACACACGCACGCACGCACGCACACACACACACACACACACACACACACACACACACACACACACACACACACACACACTTGTTTCAAAGAGTAGCAGCACTTCTTCAGTAACTAGAACACACGGCAGCAAGAAGCCAAGCAGCAAAACAAGGAAGCAATGTAATTAGAAGCCCTTAGAGTTGTTCACGGCAAAACGGAGCCTAAAACAGTGAGTTCAAGGCAAAACAGACAAAGTTCAGTTCACAACAGTAGTACTAATACCCGATTCCAGAGCTCAGTTCACAAGCCTAAAGCAGCAGCAAGCTCAGTTAAAGAAGCGAGTTAGTTAGAAGGCCTTAGAGTTGTTCACGGCAAAACAGAGCCTAAAGCAGTGAGTTCAAGGCAAAACGGCCAATAAATAAAGTTCAGTTCACAACAGTAGTACCAGTACCTGAGTCCGGAGCTCAGTTCACAAGCCTAAAGCAGCAGTGAGCTCAGTTCATGGCAGTTAGAAGCCTTACAGCCAGCCAGAAATGTGTGCCCTTGAGCTAAATTCCAACGGGCTGATGGAGCTGACGTCATCGCACATGTGATGACGTCAGCTCCGAAAGCGCGAAAAAATATGTTTAAAAAATAAATCGGGAATGAAAGGGTGCCACTCGGGAATCATGGCACCCCATTGTTTGAACCCCAAAACTCGGTAAAAAACAAGTAATTTGGTGCAGTTGAGAGGTATGTGCGCAGTGGTGTTATTGTGCTATACAACCCTGTCAGAAATGTTGCCAAAGAGTTCAGCCTTGGTCCCATATGACCATAACACATTTTCCACTTGCTTTTTGGAGACCTGATGTATTACTTTCAGACTTTCTCCAGGCCTGGATATTGTTTGGTGTGAGGAATTGCTGCCATCTTCCAACCCTACCCTATAGGCGAGGCATATAGAGACCATGGAAGATTGTTGTCAAATGTAGTACATACCCAGTACTTGCCAGAGATTCCTGCTACTCCTTCACTTTTGCTGTAGGGCTCCTGACAGCCTCCCTGGCCAGTTGTGGTGTTGTATTCTCATAGAATTTGGAGGGATGTCCACTCCTTCACAATGTCACTGTAGCCCCATATTTTCACCACCTTTTGATGACTGTCTGCACTGTGTTCCATGGTATATGCAATGCTGTTGAAATGTTTTGGTACCCTTCTCCAGGCTGATACATCTCAAAGATGTGGTACTTTAGCAGCTTCATCAGCTCTGTGCGGATCATGGCTGCTGCTGTAGCAGGCAACTGGGTATATGTTAGGATAATCCTAGTAGGACAGCTGAACGTTATTTGTTGTTAATCAAAGAGTCTCTGTAATTGATGGCAGGTGTGTACCCAATAAGATGTAATGCTGTAGTTATATCACAAGCTGCATCAACACAGTATTAACTTCAGCCTGTGCACACATACATCTAGGTTGTTGTCCGATTGTTATGTGTCATAATTGTTCCCATAACAGATTTGTTTGCTTTACAATTGAATTGTACAGGTTATAGGTCACATGACAGGTTGGCAGGATTTTGAAATTGTCTATTGTGCTCATTTTTGTATATCACAAATACCTGTCATTCTAACAGGTGTGTACACTGTTTATATGCACTGTATACCATTAATTTATACAATATGACGCTAGTTTTTGGTCTTTGTCCCCCCATTTTGTCGGTATTTGTCCAGATGTCCTACAATGACAGGTTGTGAGGTATGCTACAGATATGTGACATCTCCTACAAATAGGCCCCTGTGATGACCACCGTGGTGCAATGCAGTATTCACCACCACAAGTGAACATGCAGATATTGCCCAATGGCTGAGTGTAACAGTTGGGTGCATGGTCACAAGCATGACCTTAACATGCCTGAGGTACTAGTGAGCCACAACAGGAAAATCCCATACTTACTGGCTTCAGGCTGCTGTCTCGTGTGCAGACCAGAGAGTCCTATGTAGTTGTGGGGGAGAGGTATTGTTAGCAGATTCACATATGGCATTGGTACAAGATGAATGCTATGTTTCTGCACAGGTACAGTACACACTATGATATTACACAATTTGCAATCCTTCACCATACATGTGCACTTATGTGCATTACTAAACCCCACCCACTAATCCATTTTGCACTGACATATGCATCTAGAGACTCTGTAGAAGACAGTTTCACTGCTACCTCATTACATTGATGTACACTTTGGCCTTACCTGCATGCTCCTCGCCTGTTGCCTGGGTGCCACCCACCTCCATGACTGGTGTTTCACGTATTTGATGTTGCGTGGGGCCTACCCCAAGGTTGGCAAGGAACTCCTCTGTTGCCATAAGTGGGGTCTGTGTGGCTGGACCCCCACTGGTAGCAGTACGGCCCCTCACTACAGCAGCAGCCCGTTGGTGGGCACGACATATTGGGCCAGTTGCTGTATGCCTGACCTGATCGTATGTTCGTCCATGGTGGCCCAAGATGTTCATTCTGTTGACAAGATCATCCCACAGGGCAGTCCTCCCACACAGATTTTGTTGGCTATGGCCAAAAAGAACAGCATAGTGTGTTATCACACCTTCCGTGTTGGCTGCCGTCTCCGCAGCAGTGTATGTGGGTTGCCTCTGCATGGCACCTGGAAGACATAAACAGGGAAACATATCACAGAACCTCAGACATTGCCCAGAGTTCTTTACAGAGCCAGCACATGAATATTGCCTATCGTTAGCCGCCACTTACAAACACATCATAACCCTGTACCTAGCAGCACTGCATGGACATGCATTGTACTCATTGTCCTGATGTGTCATGTTACCCCCAATGAGGGCCAGTACATTGCATAAACCACCATTCATCATTGACGTTTGTGTAGAGGGATGACAGTGGCCATGTTCCTTGCAGATGGGATGTCAATGGTGCTCAGGCTTTGCTTGCATACAGTGTGTAATGGAGCTGGAAGCATATGCCTGGCTTCATGTAGGATGCAGACAGGAATGTTATCAGGCCCCAAGGGGACTTGCTTTTGTTAACTTTGATTAGGCAGTTTGCACCTGATCCTTGATGATGAGGGGAGGGGTCCGTGTGCTGTGCATATCCACCTATACTGATGGGTGAGCCAGGGAGGTGATGTTTACCCTAAACCTGTCTGCAGCAGGTTGGCTGTAGCTGTGGTGTGTATGTATGTGTTGTGATTGACCACCATCACAGGGTGGGTTGGGTTGCTGCCTCTGAGACTGCAGACATATGTGAAGATGGCCTTGTGATTGCCCTTAGTGGGTGTGTCCAATTTGTACTCATAGTTAGCCTTACAGTAATCCACCTGTGAACTAATATGCTCATTCAGACAAAGGTTGACATGCTGCCCAGTTGGTGCATGATCCTACTTTGCCCTGTACAGCCAATATAGCATCCCATTATGTGCTTTGTGCATTGCTGCTGCTCAGCAAAAGGGATTACTCTACTTTGGTGGAGACAGGTTTTACAAGTAAGGTGTTGCTGAGGCCATACAGCTATGTGGGTGGTCATATATCTGTTTGTAGTAGGCATGGACATAAGGTCATAACACAGATGGACACCTCTCCAGTTTCAATGTGATACTCATACTTATTCTAGTACCCATGTCTGTGTCAGGGCAATGCAACAACCATTAGCTGTACAAGTGTAACTCTGTTGGATGCACAGTAACTAAGATTACACATGTGTACAACATGTACAGCTTATTTACCTGATGTTTTGCATCCCATGTCAGTTGTTATGAGGCAGACAGGTACTCCTACCCATACATACATATGTACAGGTAATACCTGCTATACATTTCTGTTCTATGTCAGTATGGCACACTGTAATTACACTCTTGCTGCTCAGTCATTCATGTCAACCTGTTAGAGCAGGACATCTGGAGGACACTGCACATACATGGTGGACTGTGGGCCAAAATTAATGACACTTTCTTCATATTGCTGTAACACACGTACGTCATTTGATAGTACAGTAGCCTTTGCATTCACAAACATACCCTGGAGAATGTCTGATGCTCATATGACAGGCAGAGAGGAGATAGGCTAGGAGTGTGGTAGTGAGTGTAGGAACTATTAATGTTGTGAGTATGACTGGTATGGGGACAGAGCTAGCTGATATTATGGACAGAGGAAAGGTGGATATATTATGTGTGCCAGAGACCAGATGGAAGGTGTGTATGGTTGTGTGTATCAGAGTCGGGTACAAATAGTTCTATCATGGTGTGTATAGGAGGGGAACTGGTGTAGGGGTTAGCGTGAAGGAACATTATGCCAAGAGTGTTTGTGGAAGTAATAAGAGTGTCGGGTAGAGTAATGTTTAGGAGGCTGGGAATTGATGGTGTAATGATGACAGTTGTTAGTGCATATGTCCGCTAATTGCGTGTGTGATGGATGAATCAGATGTACTTTGGAATGGTTGGATGAAGTGGCGATGAGTGTACCCAAGGGTGAGAGAGTGGTGATTGGAGCAGATTTCAATGGGCATGTTGCTAAAGGGAATCACTGTGGTACACTGCATTCAATAACCAAAGACCAAAATCCAAAATGTAAAAGAACAGTTACATAAAATCACCAAATTTATTGCAAAACCTTCGGGTTTCCCCTTCCTCAGTGCTATAATAAAAACATTTCACATTTCAATTAAATAATACAAAACAATTAATCATGTGACACAGCCAACTAATAAAAAATATTCTAATTAACAAATGATACACTTTCAGTTAATGCAGCTTATGCTGCTTCTTAATTTGAACAGGCTTCAAGCTTACTGCACTATTAATCCCTGGGTAAACATCTGCTTGCAGTTTTATTATCCAGGAATACTCTATTTTCCAGCATGTTATTGGTATCACCCCCCCTCATACTTTGCTGTATGGTCTTTATTACCCTAAATTTAAAGTTGTGATCATTAGCATTGTTATTTATATGTTTTGCCAGCGCGTTAGTAGGTATATTCCTTCTAATTTCTGATTTAAGATCTATAATACGATCTTTTAATTTTCTACTACATTTACCAACATAGAATGAGGGGCATTTAGTGCAGGTGGCTAGATAAACTATGCAAGTTGTATTACAACTAGCATAACAATCAAACTTATAAGGATATCTAGTGACTGGATGGATAAATTCAATATCTGACGTTACATCTTCACAGCAACTACAGTTGTAACATGGAATTGTGCCTTTCTTAGTGGTTCTGACAGCAACATTAATACCATTAGGCTTAAAATATTTATAACACAATTTCTGCTTAAGACTTCTTTCATTCTTATATGCAAAACACGGCCTTTCAGTTATAATGTTTCTAAGTTCAGGCATTGATAACAAAATATTCCAATTCTTTCGTATTATACTCTCTATCTCTTTAGATCTAGTATTGTAGGTTGTGACATAAACTGAGAAAAGGCAAACAAACTAATAAAAATAAAAGACGGGTGCAATAGCAGCCAGAAAAGTTTAACAAGTATTTTAAAGCGCTTTTTCGTCAGCGTTACTAGCTGACTTCCTCAGAAATAACAATGAATGAACTACAGCAAAATATTTAAAAAGTTTCAAATTAGGTGCCAATTGGTACGTAAAATGCTGAACAACCTTCACAGACAATTTAAAGAAACATTCCCAATTCATTTGGCATTATATTGGGAATGTATAGTACCTAACAATAACACATAAAATAACAGTTATTTAAAAATTTAATTCTAAAAAACATTATTAAATTAATCAAGCATTGATGTGTAGCATTATAATACTTATAAAATTATTAATAAATATGAATTTATGAACAAATAATCAATAAATAAATCATCAGCATAAAACTAAGATGAACTCAACTATAAACATTATTATAGTCAATGAAAAATGTTAAATGTAGTCAATAAAGAGTACATGTTACCAGGGCTAAAATCTAAAAAAAATCATCTCTTAAGACTGTTCAGTTTTAATAAGCTTGAAATTGAACACGAGTCGTTAATTCCTGGATAACTATTTAGCCTGACTTGCCAAATTAACTCAGCCTCTTCCAACTTGAGAGGTCTAGGTCCCCCTCTACTATCACAACTGACCTGATCTATAACTAAAAATTTAAATGTGTGATTATTAAATACAGAAGTGTGTTTAGCTAGAGCATTGTCAAGTTTGGACTTTTTCATAGCATAAAGGTGCTCATATATTCTATGTCTTACCAATATAGAAGACCGGACATAATGTACATCTAGCTAGATAAATAACAAAGGTGGAATTACAGGTGGATTTATATTTTAATTTATAAGAAGTACCATTTAATTCGAAACAAGTTGCTTCTTCCACGTATCTACAATAATTGCAATTTTGACACTTCGACATGCCTGCATTACGAACTACTAAGGATTTACTACTCTCCAACACAGATTTAATATTCTTCCCTTTCCTAAAGGCGACTTTTGGTCTATCACCTAATTTTTCAAAAATTGTGGGATACATTTTAAACAATTCCCAATTCTTATTAATTATATCAAAACAAATGTTACTTCCCGTAGTTAATGTTGTAATAAAGAAAGTTGTCTTTATATTATCTGTGCAAGTAACTGTAATTTCCTCTATTTCATGTGTACTACTATTATTAAGATCAGTCACACGATCAGGGGCATCTGGGGTCATGTTGTTACTAACTGGAAGTAGTGGTTGGTAAATATTCTGGCTTCTTTTATCCATAGTTTCCTGTATTAGGTTATCCAAGAGAACTTCAGGATAACCTTGTGATAGAAACATATTTTTGAGGACAACACATTCATCCAAACTGACCATCCTGGAAGCTCTTACTAATTGGCCTTTGACTTTTCTGAGAAAAAGGGTGACAGCAAAATGTAAAAGGTGTTTGAGTAAGTTTTCTTGTATAACAATTGTACTCATAATTCTTACTTTGCTGTCAGTCCCAAATGAATGTGTGAACTCTAAAAATTAGTAGTATTATTAAAATATTGTAAAATCGATTTACTAATCAAAATAAAAATATCATCAAGGAATCTAGTATAATACATGAACTTGTCAAGATAAAGATTATTGTTGGAAAATACAAATTCAGATTCCCAGTATGCCATAACTAAGTTGGCTATACTTCCACCACAAGGAGACCCCATTGCCACTCCCACTTTCTGTAAAAAGAAGTCATTATAGGACATAAAAAAGTTATAAGAAAGGACGAGGTCACTAAGCACAGATACAAGGTAAATATCCCTGTCGGGAGCGTTGTTTCATTAAAGCAAGGGTCACCCATTCAAGTGCAATGTTGTGTGGTATACTACTGTACAAGTCTCTCACATCTATAGTTAAAAAATTAAAGTGAGGGTTGTAAGTAACAGATCTTATATTTTCAAGGAATATCCATGAATCTTTACATATCTGGGCTTCCTTTACTACATATTTCTGTAGTATACTATCCACTACCTTAGCGCAAGAATAAGTAGACGACCCCCTGCTATCAGCCAACAGTCTAAGTGGGGGATTATCAATACACTTATGTATTTTTGGAATCCCAAAAATGCATGGGTATCTTGGAAATGACGTAGTTAGATAACCATACATTTTTTGGTCGATTCTACTTTCAATGTATAACTCCTCAATACAGTCCTTAATTAACTTATAAGCCCTATTGACTTCTGATCTTGAACTAGATTCATATGTGTCAGAGTGTAGTACTTCATCCATACGGGTCTGATACTCAGCTGTACTAAATACAACCAACCCCCCTCCCTTATCTGGTTTACAAAACCTAAGGTTTTGAGATTTGAAAAACTGTAAATACTCAACTTCTGTCATATTCAAATTGGACATTGTGTTACGTAGTGCACTACTGGTACTAGCGTGCCTAATGTCCAACTCACAACATTTTTCAAATAATTCCAGGGCTGGATGGAGTTAGGTATGTGCAACTGTCCATATTCAATGAAGGTAGAATTGTTACCCATTATTAAAGTGAAGTTCAATTTCCTAATAAAAAGCTTAATGTCTAAAATAGTGTCAACAATATTTAAAGGTTTAGAAGGAACAAATGCTAAACCCTTAGACAAAAATTCCACAATCTCAGTGTCAAATTCGGTAGTACTAAAATTGTACAGTTTAAAATCACCAGATTTATTACTGACAACATCCACATGTGATGATTTTAGTGTATAGTCAGTGTCAACCACATTATAATCAATGAAAAAAGATGGTAGGTCAGACGTGTCAACCTCCAAAAGGTCAAGATTGTCTTCAGTATTCTTGTCACAGGAAGGAATGTCACAGGAAGCTCTTAGTAATGGCTCTTGTTGTTTTGTTTGTTGTTCCTCCACTTCGTATTTGTTTGTGGCTGTTGGAAATTCCTTGTTTTTGGTCTTGCCCCATATATTGTTTGATGATTAAGGGAGTTTTGGTTGTGTTGACCACTTCTTAACCTCTCACTCCATGGGGTCCCACTTGTTTCACCCACATTTAAGTTCTTGTCGAAAAAATTATTAGAATCATTATTACCTGGGCTGTGATGTGACAAACCAGCACTAGTGGGACCACACACTTGGGTTGGAGGACAATGTTGACCACAACTGATTGCAGCACTAAGATTGGAAGGAAGAATGCCCTTTTTCCATGTCTGACCCAATGGGGATTTGTTTATAAGCATCACAGTCTCTGGAGAGTTTCTTTATTTTATGAGACTGTAATTTTAACATATGTTCATCAATGCTGACAAAAGTGTGCTCTTACTCAAATTTGTATCTTTTGAACTCCAAGTCATTAATAATCATTTTGTCTAAGTCAGTGATATACAAAGAAAGTTCTTCTATCCGCAAAATATAATGTTTAACTATTAGATCAATTAATTCCAGTCCTTGGCGGTCAAACAAATTAACCAAGTCAGTGTGGAGCACTGAACGTCTTAAACCTTTTGGAACTATCTTCAAGGAATGACATTCAGTAAAATAAGCAACTTCCAGTTGCAACTTCTTTAATTTAAGTAGACATGCGTCAAACGTCTTTAATTTGGAACTAATACAGTTCAACCCACTGTTTAAAACATCATTGTCACTAGGCACAGTGCTGTTGTTACTAGCACCAATACTAGCTACTTTAGAAAAGTTAAAACAGTTTTTAAGCCAGACAGGTAAACTTGCATTAGGGATGTTACCTTCATTCCCAGTATTGTAGTGTAGTGTTGAAGGCTGCAAGGGCTTGTCCATGTTTACCCCATCATATAAAGAACAAATCACCTTCCCAGGAATATGATTGTCCGTGCTAGCAGGTTGGTGGTCACCTCCACCAACAAACTAATGCTTCATTAGACTCAGTGGTGGGAATATTGTGGTTAATTGGGCCTCGCATTGGTAAGTCGATCTGGCATATGCTCTTACTAGACCGCTCCAATTCAGTAGCAATCACTGTAGCAGTTGGCTCCGGTTCATTTAAATCCACACCAGCAATATTAGAAACAGGGGGCTGGAAACCACCTGTAAGTGTGTTACCATCACTACGAGACCCATGAACTGGTGTTTCGTTCTGTTCACAACACCTAGCGATATTGTGCTGCACCTGTGGTTGGTTTGCAGCTAACATATATATTTCACGAAGGTCCCGGTGCTCAGCATCGATTTTATCCAGTCTAAGGAATAAGCTCTCCAGCTTATGGTTAATTAGGTCCAAACAACTGCCCATGACTGGATCGTCTGAAATATCCTATAAGTCCCCAGCAGGAAAACTCAGTTTGGTTTAAAGGAGTCCATATCGCTGCTTGCACCCATTGCCATAACAAGACAAAAACTGAGAAAAGGCAAACAAACTAATAAAAATAAAAGACGGGTGCAATAGCAGCCAGAAAAGTTTATTTAACAGGTATTTTAAAGCACTTTTAGGGCGGCACAGTGGTGCAGCACAGCAAGAGGTTCACCGGTTTGATTCTCGGCTGGGGTGCCTTCTGTGTGGAGTTTGCATGTTCCTCCTGTGTTCATTCCAAAGACATGCATCTGGAGCATTTCTCCCGGCCTCCGCTGAAAACAGGCTCTGTGGAACCTAGTCGGACTTTCCGGTCAACAAATGATAAATAAAATAAATAAATAAATAAATAAAAATAAAACAATAACAATGAATGAACTACAATGAAATATTTAAAAGTTTCATTATATTGGGAATGTATAGTACCTAACAATAACACATACAATAACAGTTATTTAAAAATTAAATTCTAAAAAACATTATTAAATTAATCAAGCATTGATGTGTAGCATTATAATACTTATAAAATTATTAATAAATATGAATTTATGAACAAATAATCAATAAATGAATCATCAGCATAAAACTAAGGTGAACTCAACTATAAACATTATTATAGTCAATGAAAAATGTTAAATGTAGTCAATAAAGAGTACATGTTACCAGGGCTAAAATCTAAAAAAAAATCATCTCTTAAGACTGTTCATTCCTGGATAACTATATTTAGCCTGACTTGCCAAATTAACTCAGCCTCTTCTGATCTATAACTAAAAATTTAAATGTGTGATTGTTAAATACAGAAGTGTGTTTAGCTAGAGCATTGTCAAGTTTGGACTTTTCATAGCATAAAGGTGCTCATATATTCTATGGACATAATGTACATCTGGTTACATAAATAACAAAGGTGGAATTACAGGTGGATTTATATTTTAATTTATAAGAAGTACCATTTAACTTGAAACAAGTTGCTGCCTGCATTACAAACTACTAAGGATTTACTACAATTTTTCAAAAATTGTGGGATACATTTTAAACAATTCCCAAATCTTATTAATTCTGGTCCTAAAAAATATGTTTCTATCATGAGGTAATCCTGAAGTTCTCTTGGATAACCTAATACAGGAAACTATGGATAAAAGAAGCCAGAATATTTACCAACCACTACGTCTAGTTAGTAACAACATGACCCCAGATGCCCCTGATCGTGTGACTGATCTTAATAATAGTAGTACACACGAAATAGAGGAAATTACAGTTACTTGTACAGATAATATAAAGACAACTTTCTTTATTACAACATTTAGTACGGGAAGTAACATTTGTTTTGTTATAATTAATAAGAATTGGGAATTGTTTAAAATGTATCCCACAATTTTTGAAAAAGGAAGAATATTAAATCTGTGTTGGAGAGTAGTAAATCCTTAATAGTTAATAAATGCAGGCATGTCATGTCAAAATTGTAATTATTGTAGAGATACGAAGAAGAGAAACTTGTTTCGAAAGTAAATGATTCTTATATAAAAAATATAAATCCGCCTGTAATTCTACCTTGTTATTTATCTAGCTAGATGTACATTATATGTCTAAAGCTTATCTGTAAGAATATGAGAAGAAAGGAGAGGGGATATAGAATATATGAGCACCTTTATGCTATGAAAAAAAGACAATGCTCAATGCGCTAAACAACACACACACTTCTGTAATAATCAATCACAATTTTTTTTTTAGTTCAGTTGTGATAGTAGAGGATAGTAGAGGGGGACCTAGACCCTCAAGTTGGAAGAGGAGCAAGTCAGGCTAAATGCGATAGTTATCCAGATAGTTATCAGGAATTAAATTTTTCTTATCAATTTCAAGCTTATTAAACTGAACAGTCTTTAGATTTGATTTTTTTTTTTTTTAGCCCTGGTACATTGTGTTATTTTTATTGACATTTGTTGATTTTTTCATTTTTTATTAATAATTTTATAAGTATTATAATGCTAATTAATTTAATAATGTTTTTAGAATTAATTTTAAATAACTGTTAATAATGCCAAATGAATTGGGAATGTTTCTTTAAAATCTGTGAAGGTTTTTCAGCATTTACGCACAATTGGCACCACAATTTGAAACTTTTAAATATTTTGTTGTAGTTCATTCATTGTTATTTGCTATTGCACCCATCTTTTATTTTTATTTTTATTTTTATTAGGTTGTGACATATCTCAGTTTTTGATTTCCAATATTAGTATTATTTATTATCTGCCTTCCTTCTCTAAAGAGTGGAGCTGTCGTATCCGATCTCTCTTTTAAAACACTCTCTGTTATAGCATTTATACTTTCCAAATCATAGCCCCTGTCAGAAAATTCTTGCTTAATAGGTTCATAGGTTCATAGGTTCATACTAGGCTAGCTGCCCTAGGGCATTTATAAGCCTAGCCAGAATGTGTTTGGCTTTCGCCACCCATTTTAAATTAATTTTGCTATGCCCTTTTTTGAGGTTAGTATACTGTGCCTCTGTCTAACAGTGACACAGAAGTGATACCAAACCTATGATCTCCCATCCACTCATCAAGATTCCTCTTGAAGAGAGTCAATGAGGGACTCTGCCTAACCTGGACTGGGATTTTATTCCAGAGTGAAGGGAGCCTCTGGGTTATGAATCTGTCCCTCCAGCATGTCCTATTTATTTCAGTGCTGAGGTTCAAGTCTCGGCGTGTAGCTCGATAGATTCGGCGTGTGGCTCGATAGGATTTGATTTTCTGAGGTGCAGCACGTCCATTAATTCTGGGTTGGACATGGCTTTATCGTCAGGCACAGATCGCCTCTGAACAGGCGGTATGCCACTGAGTAGAGCTGGAGTTTCTTTAACCGAGCAGCATATGGCATCTGTTTGAGCCCTTTGATCCTCTTGGTGAGGTACTTTTGGGGTCTTTCCAGTTGCTGCAGGTGTCTGGTAAGGTACATCCCAAAGGAGCATTGTACTCTATTATGGGCCTGATGAGGGATGAGTAAAGAATGACCTCCCTGATCTAGATGTGAATCCCTTCATGATTAGGTGGGCTATATAAAATTTTTCTAACCACTTTGGCCACGTGGTTGTCAAATGAGAGATTGCTATCAACTTGGGTCCCCAGGTCCCTAATTACTTCTTCTGTACTTAATGGATTACCACCTATGTGGTAATTTGTGGGCACTTTGTTTTGCCAGGGATGACTATACACTTTTTGGCGTTTAGCTTGAGGCCATGGCTCTGGCACCAGTTGTCTGTTTCTATGAGGCCCTTTTGGAGGATGCTTGTGTCGGCTGGAGAGTCGATTATGGCACCCAGTTTGCAGTCATCTGGGAACTTGGTCAGCCACAGTCCTTCCGTGTTGGCCTGTACCTAATATATACCGAACAAGAGAGGTCCCAGGACTGAGCCTTGTGGGACGCCACTTGTAACTGGTTTGGAGTCTGACATGGCTCCAACAATTCTAACCATGTGGGTTCTGTTCTTGAGCCAGTTTGCAACCCATCTAGTGACATAGGGGCTTATATTTAAGCTGGTGAGCTTATCTATAATGCCCAAGTGGGGTAGGCTTTTGCGAGGTCCAGGTAAGCTGTGTGGACCACCTTCCCCTCGTCAATGGCCTTGGTGACTGTTTCAAAGAAATCAACCAGGTTTAAGAGGCAGGATCTGCCCTTAACAAAGCCGAACTGGGTAGGATCCAGTGTCTGTAGATCTCCAATATGTTTATTTATGAGGTCCATGATGATCCTTTCCATAGCTTTGCAGACCAAGCTAGTCAGGCTTATGGGGCGATAGTTTCCAGGATCTGTTGAGGCACCACCTTTGTGGAGAGGGACCACAGTTGCTGCCACTTTTGGGTACATATCCTGTAGTAAGGCTGAGATTGAACAGTAGTTTTATGTTTGGGTTTAGCTCTTCTTGGAGTTCATGTAGGACACAGCCCGGGACACCGTCTGGTCCCATTGATGCTGTGTTTTTTGCTTTGGAGAGGCGGCTCTTACCTGAGCATCCGAAATGTCAGGGGGGCAGCACTCTGCTGGGATAGATATTTGCCCTTTTGATGGGGAGGGGGGGAGAAGTTTGCGCTGAACCTGTCAGCTAGGATGTTGGTAATGTCTGTGGGATCGGTGTATTTTTTGTCATTTTGGACTAATTCTGAGCATATCTGGGAATTACCACCCAGGTTCCTAACATAACTAAAGAAAGCCTTGTGATTATCCTTAGTGTCCTTTGCAATTTTTCCTCTCGAAGCTGGCCTTAGACGATTTTATGAGTGCCCGTAGTTTTTTGCTAATACTGATCAGAGATGCCTTCCCTTTTTGGAATTTTGCTCTATCATTTAGTAGCTTCCTCCTTCTATTGTATAGTTTGTTTATGGCTGGGGTCCAGCAGACAGGACGTCTGCCTTTGGAGATTGGGTCTTGGTTTTATTTGGGATCGCATGATCCATGCATTCCTGAAGGTGTTCATAGAATGCGTTTATAAAGGATTCTGCGGTCTGGGCCGTATTTTCCACAGGGGGCTTTGAAGGATTCCACCTCGATTTTGGGGAGTGGGAAATTGGCTTTAGAAGTTTTCAACTGTGGTTTTCTGGGCAGGGGTGGTGTCGGGATGTGAATATCCAGTGAGATTAGTTTATGGTCTGATCTTACCAGTGAGGGATACACTTCTGGTCTGGAGCATAGAGTCCCCATGTTGGTGATGATCAGGTCCAGTATGTTTTCCCCTCTTGTGGGAGTGGTAACAAGTTGTTCCATAGCATTTGAGTTTATAAATTCTAGGAACCTTTGGGCTAGGGTGTTGGAGCTAGAGTAATGCTCCCAGTCTATGTTTGGGTAGTTGAAGTTGCCCAATATAATGGTGTTTGGAGAGACCTTCATATTTTCCAGTGTTCTCAGGAAGGCCGAGTGGGGTTCCTGGGTTAGGGAGGGTGGTCTGTAGCAGGCTATAAACTGGAAGGCAGTTTTACCCACTGTTAGTTGCACATGGATAGTCTCTGATGCCGTGCTGTGCCACCAACCTGGAGGTGTGGGTATCTTTGTGAATATTGATACTCCCCCTCCTTTTGTGGGTCGGTCCAAGTTTTGGGGAGCATGGTATGAGGTATAACCTGGTAGTGCTAGGGTGCTCTCGGGAGCCTTGAACCAGGTTTCTGTTACTGCACTGATATCGATGTTCTCCATGCTAAGGAGAGTTTCGAGTGCGTGCATCTTGAGGTTTAGACTTCTGGCGTTGAGTAGCATTACTCTTAGTTTCTTATCCCTTGTGATACCTATGGAGGTGGGTTTGTCTTTTGAGCCTTGCCTAAAAAAGGCACTATGGGGGTAGCAAGAGCCTATCCGAAAGCCCAGGGGTGACAGGTGCAAGCCATCCCTAGCGCATGTCATCCCAGGCTGACAGGCATTGGATCCCCTTTGAATGACACCAATACTTAAGCCAATTGTTGAAATTGATCATCTTGTCTTCATATTGTGGCATCATTCTTGGTGAGGGTAAGATGCTACTCAAGGTCAGGGTCATACCAGCCTGGGCCACATGCTCAGAGAGCTCCTCTATGTCCCTTTTCATGTAGTCCAGGGAGGTACGTCTCAGGTCATTCACACCAGCATGGACAATGACTGAGTCATATTTGCACTTGCCTTGGAGTGACCTGAGTGCTTGTGTTATGTGGCAGATCCTAGCGCCCGACAGGCAGCTCACCGTGACCTTCTCCTTGTTCAGCCTGGTGAGCGGGACGTCAGTGTGCCTGATGATAGAGTCACCTATTACAAGTGTATCAGGTGTGTTGTTTAGCCTTAAGAGCTGTGACTGGTACACTGGCTTTGTAAGCTATGTGTTGCACGTGTTTTGTTTTGGGGTAACGGTTGCTTGGGTGTCTGCTTTGGAGGTCTCTGCTGCTTAGGCAGATTTTTATTTAGAATCTCCGAGTATGTTTTTGTGTGTTTATGTGTTTGGTCTGCTGTCGTGGTAGGTCTATGTGAGACTGGAATTGTACTGAGTGTGGTTTCCTTCTCCTCCTGACTGGTTACGCCAGTACTGAGTTGAGAGAGCTTAGCCTCCAGTTTGGCTATATGGATGCATCTCTCACATGTGTTGGAATTTGTTGGGAGGAGGAGAGGGTTGTCTGTGTACATGAGGCAGTTGTAACATTGCCTCAAGATTCCCAGATTCACCAGCTGGACCGGAGAGAAGATTGACAACTGACCTTTGGACATGCTAGAATAGTATTGGTAATTCCTTTATAATTGAAAAAAAAAGGGCCAATGGGAACAAGGTACTCAAGAGGACTTTGTGAGAGTGTAGTGCTTTTAATTTTTTAGTGCTGACTTATATAATTGCTTTAGTGAGCAAGTGCCTTTAGTGAGCAAGTGCCAGGTAACTTAAATGCAATGTGTTACAGGTAACTTAAATGCAAAAACGACAAACAGTAACTTTCTTTTAAGTGAAACAAGGAAATGAGTACAGTCAGCAATGCAGATATCACTAGGGATCCACAGAAGCGCTGAAAAGCCGTGTTTTAGGTGGTATTAGCGTTTCAGGGAAATAACAAGCAAACAAACAACAAGCATACAAACAGAGCTAGATTCAGCAGGCCTAGATCTAGTCTATGCTACAGCAAACAAGGTGTACCAATTTCAGTAAGAAACAGTTGAAATATGCAGGCACTATAAGCCTTTAACCAGAAATTTCCAGCCCAGAAGGGCAGAGTCCAGCCTCTCCTCCCACAAGAGTGCAGACCACGAACCTTCTTAACTCATTACATCCGAGTGACGCCTCCAGGTGCATCTGCAGTTACCCCCTACTACTCCTCTAGGCGTCAAATATTGCTTGTTCATATTTTTATTAATAATTCCAAAACGATGCCCTCTATGAGGTATTAGAATATTTTATCTTGAAGCATACATGATGGCAAACACAATTGTATTGATATTTGACCTCTGTCAATGAGTATTTGTTAGAATTGTAAGGTGATAACTTTATTTTTTAAAGACTCAAGCCACACCCACTAGGAGTTAAAGGTACATACTCAAAAGAGCTGTACTGGAGGGAATGAAAATAACTGGCCTGAAGCCCAAGTGCTTAAACCAGAACTAATATCTTCCATTTGTTTTAAACATTCATCCACATCAGTATTTAACCTACTAACTGTACAAAACTGGCTTTTCACAATACTTTTAAATGTATGGGGGGCATGCATACTGTGTCTATATGTATATCTGTTAGCATGAACTGATTTCCTGTGTACAGATGTCTGTAATTCTCCATTAACCATAGATAAATTAATATCTAAGAATGCAATATTAGTATCTGATACTTTCATTTTAAAATGTAAAAATTCTGTTGTCCCTTCCAAATATTCAATCAAATTCATTAAACTTTCTGTAGTACCTTTCCATAAAAGAAAACAATCGTTTTTGCAAAAGAAGTTGGACATGGCTGTGGTGAATACATAGTTTTACAAGACCAAGGGGCATAGGGTGACATACAAGAGTGGAGGAAGATGCACACAGGTGGATTATCTCTTATGCAGGTGGGACTGTTTGAAGGGGATTGTAAACTGTAAAGTGGTGACAGGGTAAAGTGTAGTTAGGCAGCATGGAATGTTGGTTTGTGGGATGACATTGTTGATCAAGAAGAGGGGTAGGAGTGTGAGGGCAGCACCACAGATCAAATGGTGGATACTGAGAAAGGGTGGTTGTGAGGTTGAGTTCAGAGAAGAGTTAAGACAGGCAGTGAAGAGTTAGCAAATATCTGGGTAACTACATCCGAACTAGTAAGGGAAATGAGTAGAATGGGGCTTGGTGTGACATCTGCACAGAGGAAGGAGGACAAGAAGACCTGGTGGTGGAATGAGGAAGTACAGGGGAGTATACAGAGAAATTTCTGAGACAAGCATGTATATCATATTTGTATTCACAATTAACATATGGATATCTGCAGGTTTACCTTCATAAGTGCGTTATGCACTTGGGCGAATCCACTATGTGCGAAAGGAGGTTCCCAAATTGGCAATACCACAAACAAAAGTTGTCCGAATGGGCAATGAGCGAATGCACATTGGCTTTCGCTCATTGTAGATTCAACATTTTGGGTGTGGAATGCACTATACGGGGATCGGTAAATTAACCCTTACCCCACTGTAGTGCGATCTCAGAGTTAGTCTATTAAAGTAGGAGGGTGTGGGCGATGTGTCTTCGACATTGTAGTTAGAAAATCAGTGAATCTGCTTTTCGATTTGCTGATTTCTGAACTACAGAGACTTTCGCAGTTTAAAATTTGCGCTTTTGGTTCGCAGAAAAGAGTGATAAATATCGTCATTTCTGACAATAGGAAGGTAAACCATATCTGCAACATCCCAGTAGCTGGCCTAGTGGTGTCACAGTCAGTATTGTTCAACACACACTCCAGTAGTGGTCATATGTGAGCCATCCTTTCCTGGGGTGACTTACGGCCCTGAGCTGTGTTCTGTGTCACTGCAGACAGACACAGATGCTATGGCCATAGGTTCTGATCAGCAATATATCAGTACAACAAGTGTTGCTGAGACATAATATTTGTTGAACTTCCTATTTTCCATGTTTACATACCCCCTACTACATTCCATTACATGCTTAATTGTTTGACATACCTGTTTTTTTTTTTTGGTTCGGTTGGTATAATCCTTCACTTTCAGTCTGTGTGTGTGTGTTTCTGTCTGTTTGTTTCTCTCTCTCTCTCTCTCTCTCTGAGACAGATGTAGGATATACATCTGTTTTGCATAGGCAGCAGCTTGCCTTTTGTAGGTAATGCTCATGAACAGCTGATGGCCCGTGCACCATTTGGAGTCCCCCACTTGTTAATTGCATGTAGAACAGCTGTGGTATCATTCCTATACCTAACAGCATGGAAATGCACTCCTATAACTGGGTACTTCATGTGGGCATTGCCCCTTTTCCTTGCCCATGAGGAAGAGTTCATGGATGTGTGTGACAAACAGCATCACAGAGGGTAGTTGGAAATACCTCTAACAACAAAAACTGTGGAGACAGCCCAACAAACTGGGGGAGAATATTCCAGACATATGGACAGAATGTAAGTATTGCTGTTATACAGTTGAAGTAATGCTAGTTTGACAAGGTTTGTGTGGATATGGGTGCTCTGTGTGATTAAGTCTGACAGTGTTATGTGGTTGACATAACTCTCAACTGTAGGGCTATCCGCAAACTGGCCAGAGTTTGGACTGTTATATTTGGTGTATTACTCACACATTTTGTGCCCTTGTTCGATTCTCAGCTAGAGCGTCTTCTGTGTGGAGGCATAGATGAATGGGGCGTGCCTTCGTTGAAGGTTGTGCGTCAGGGCTGGTAACCCGGTACGTAAAAATCCACTACCAATCATTAGTGGACCAGAGTTCCGCTGTAGCGACCCCTAACCGGGAAAAGCCGAAAGACACAAACAAACTCTGAGGACAACAGTTAGTAAATTGTAACATCCATTTGTGTTTCTGACTTCATATCCCCCAGAACAGATATGTTATAACAAACCCTGTTACACCAGCAACTTTCTCAGTGTATAACAGCAATATGTCAGTAATGCCCCTGTGTTTGGGCTTCTGCCCCCCCCCCCCCAAGTATGTCAGGCTTTGTCCAGATGTCATGCAGGAAGAGATGGATAGGAATGGTATATCATTCTATAGTACCTTTATTCCTGATATCATCCTAGTGATGTATCAGACTGCCAGACATGTTATGTGTAGGAGTCCTTATATATGAGGACAAAGCCCAGACATTCTGTGGGACTCTGTACAGTTGAGAGGTCTGTGTATTTTTGGAGATTGTTGACAGACTGTCAGGATTGTGTAGCAGTGTATTGTGAATGTGTTATTTGGCCTGTGTAGGGAGGAGGTAGATGTAAGTGTTATGGGTCTTTTTCTATCTGACTTTGCATGCTCCTCCAGTTTTTGGTGCTCTATCAGCTGTATATGTTTGTAGGGGCAGACTGAGACATATCCCATACCACAGTCAGGCAGCAGACTACACTGTGAATTGGGCCATTATATGCAGGGATAGTGTGTGAGTGGCAAACATGATGATGATTTTGTTCACACAGTCCATATACTCCACTGTTCATTTGGCTTACCAGTATGTCACTGTGAATGTGGTGAGATTGGTTATGGGTATGCACGTTCACACTGGTGTCTGTTTGTCAGTGCTGTTACATCCCTGTAGTGCCTGATATATTTGCAATTACATGTGTATTCCCCCATAGCAAAATTGGGTTAGTGTTGTGTCAGTCTGTCTGTAGTTTAGACAGTGCTTTGTGACATGCCTAGCAGCTGAATGTAGTTTCCCTACTGTGATGTTATGTCCAGATATTTGTCAGATATACTATTGCCTGGCCCTCATAACTGTTATGTATTTCTGACACATCAGTGGGATGATGTGAAGATTTATGTCACTAACTAGTGGGAAGTAACTGGGTTTTGGACTTGGGCTATTCCAGTCAATATATGTTAGAACAGACAGGAGGGTGTTACTGCATCAACAGTGTCACCTTATCTACTCCAGTATTTGGGATATGTCTGCATTTTCATGGCTTTACCCCCCCCCCTTTGTCAGCCTTGGTCCTGATTTGTTGCACTAAGGGGTTCTGAGCATGCCTCTCGATTGGCCAGATTGTTTCAGACTGTCCAGGTTTATTGCTCATATTTCTGGTCTGTTACACAGAATCATTATTTTAATTTCTCTAGTAAATCACTGTGATGATGTGAGGATTACTGCAAGTAAATGATGACATACATTTCAGTTTCAGAACTCACATCCTTCAGAACATGTATTCTGAAACAAACCCTGTTACTGTAGCAACATTCTACATTTATAACTGCAGTACTTACATTATGTCCCTAGTCTTGGCCCATTGTCCCCCCATTTTAACAGCCTTTGTCCAGAATTCTTGCACTAAGAGGTGGAAAGGTATGGTGCTGAGGTATGACTCCACTACATTATGAGTATATATCTATATCTACATATATATATATATATATATATATATGTATATAAAATTATTTTTTCTATATCTATATATATATATATATATATATAGTTATATAAAAATATATATGTATTTATTCTATATGTATTTGTTATATATATATATATATATATATATATATATATATATATCTCAATATATCTGATGTATATACTTTTTCATATTTATCTATCACCATACACAGCTATATGTGTATATATTTTATATACTAAACATGACTGATTCCACAGTGTTTGTTCCCTACTATTCTAAACCTGTACTGAATGATATATTTGAAAAAGCAGCATTCATTACTAAAGCTCAGATGGTGTAGTGGTATATTTCTCTGACTATGGTGTGCAGGGTCCTGGGTTCAAGACTTGGCAGGGCTGTTTATTTTGTTGCTGGGCAGAACAGTGACTGATGTATGCAGAGTGATTAAGGCACTTTTAAGTAGTTGTATGATGGGTTTGCATGGGTTTGTGCAATGGTAAGTGATGACAACACACGGTTAACTGTGCAGGTGCTTAACCTGTGCAGGCATCGCTTAACGTCATGTAGACCTGCTTGCTGCCACTTACTGCTGCTTACTCCCACTTACCCTGTGCTAATTTCTTTAAAAGAAAAGAAAAAGGGGTGATAGAAAAGTGGTGAAAAATGGGGCACGCAGTGGGAAAAACAATATGAAAGATAGCTAGGGATGTACAGGACAGTTGTAGGGATGCTCCATAGCTGTCTTTTTCTTCAACAGCAACAGCTGTGAATGTCTACAGAATTTGGAGGTGAATTTGCACACTCAAATTCCTGAGAGAGGGGTGAGGACAACAGTAATGTGTTGTCAAGCCAATTGGACCAGATTACATGTGTCCAGTGGACACGTGTGCAAAATGGACAGCTATGTATGGGGCATAATTTGTTTGGGGGGAATAGATGCCCATTTTTTTTAAGGTGAGAGTGGGATGTTGAAAAAGGATAGTAGGTATATTTGGGGAGGTAAGTTGAGTAAGAAGATGGACAAGACAGCAGACAGGGGCGATATATGACACACGTGGAGGGTAAACACCTTGGATGGGGAGGGTGGTTGGAAATCGGACACCCATGAGCCCCCAAATGGATACAGTGGGACTGAAGTCCCCACCCATGGGCAGTCACCACTGCACCTTCACAGCCCCAAAGGTGGCTGTACTGGGGACTGAACAGGAGGGGCAGGCTGACCCTTAAGATGCACCATGTGGCCCTCGGAGCTCACTATGCACCAAACCTCAGACCTGACTATGGTGATGGTTTCCTGTCTGTGCCCGCTCCCAGTGGGAGACAGGCCCCATGCCCTGAGGTGGTTCCACCCGAAGGTGGTGCAGGCCAGGGAATGAGGAGGTCCCGGGTTGGGTCCCAGACATGCTGGAGCCCAGTGCCATGGCCAGATGAGGCGGGGCAGGCAGATCCTCCACTGTGCTGTCCTTCCCAGACATGCTATGGTATTGAGGTTTTACAACATATGTTGGTTAGTCAAGAACAACACATTCCAATATTAATTATAACAGCATGCATGGATGTTCCAATTGACCCATAAAACAGATTTGAAACAGTTTCATAGCAAACAGAACACATGCATATATAGAACCACAGTGGCCATTATAACGGCATTCAAGTTACATTGATAGTAACAGGCCACCGATGGTAGTATTTGAACAGGGTACATTAATAATCAAACAATTAAATATTTGTAGAACAATAGGACACATGTCCCAATAGTAGGTTTGGAGAAAACATACCTATTGATTTATGTATATAAATTATTGGTGCATATAGGGTGGGGGGAGAGAGAGAGATGTCAATTAGCAACTGTATATGCTTCAAGTGATCACAACTGTAATGATCATTACTCTACTCATTACTCTCCAGGAATGACCTCACTTTACATCTACCTTGGCCTGGGGTTGGGCAGTGGTATGTTTGTACACTTTGTATTACTAATGCCTTTCTAAGGCTAATGTAAACATTTCCTTACCTGGCAGACCTGTGGAGGAAATATCTGTTAACACCACCTGACTGTTTCTACCCATATTCACATATTCAAAGTTACATATGTGACACTGACAGGGGTGCCCTGCACTCATGCTGTGGGTGTGTGTGCTACTGCCTTACTCCACCTTGATTTCTGTCACCTTGGGTGTTGGCAGCAGTGACCAGTAGCCATGACAGCATGACATTTGACTAACATTTATCAGAGGAGACTACTTGGTGTATGCACTTCTCTTGCTGTCATTTGCAGCCTTGGGGTTGGACAGTGGGTGTTGTACACAGTGTATAAGTACAGCCTTCTTACATCTAGTATAAACATTACCTTACCTGGCAGACATGTGGAGGAAATATCTGTTAATACTACCTGACTGTTTCTACACATATTCACATATTCTTTGGTGAAATTATGCATACAGTTTACTACTACTCCCGGGATTCGAACCGTGCCTGTTTGTGCAAAAAGGTACTACAAGGTTGTGTTTCATCACAGTGAGCTATGGGGAACTGCTGTTTCTTGCTTGAGTGTTTTCTGCCTAATACTCTGTTATTTGGAGAGTCTGACCTTGTAATTCTGACATTCATGCATGGCGGATAGTTCTTGCACTGTATATTACTACTTTGACATATTACAATCTGGAAACAATGGTTAACACAACATTATTATTCAGGGATCAGATCTTGGTGCATGGAACATTTCATATAGTTAATCTCCTGTTGTACAACTCCACAATCTTTGTCAGATGAGCCTCAATTGATTAATGCTGTCAGAACCATAGTTGCTGTGCAAAACCTGTGATTCATACCACCACATAGCAAAGTAAACACAACAGTCTGGGGTTTTTAGTTTTATTGAAGGGTACTGACACTTTTATTGATATATACCCTGTACGTCAGTATTATTCTGCTAACGTCTCATTTATTCATTACAGACAATACACATTTAACCTACTGGCAGTTGACATTCTACTCCTTTCTGTTTATTTGCCATGAATACTGCATGCTAGATTTGTACTCACCAGCCTCGCAGTGCAGCCTTAGCAACCTGCTGGCATGGGCATCCATGTTCGCGGCCCTGTCATCTGCAGCTGTACAGGAGATAGAAACATTTATGCATACCTATCCATCACATACACAGGCTGGATTTTGGAAAACACTAATTGATATTAATACTTACACACATCTGGGACATTCCCTGCCCATGCATCTTGAACCCACTGGACCAATAGCTCCCCCTTCCTACACTTGAGATCAGCAAAATGGTGCCAGACCTGCTCACCAGTCTGAGGGATGCCAGTGGCTTTGGTGAGATTACGTGCGAGATGGTCCCAGGCCTCCACTTTGTACTGGGACCCCTGGTACTGGCCCTGCAGCAGTCTCCCCTCATGGTCTTCCACTAGGAGTCCAACCATGACCCTGGACTCCTGAATACCCCAACACTGTGCCCAAAAGTGCGATCCTGTGCCTGCAGTGATGAGCTACAACTGTTTATGGGGTGTATTCCCACCTGCGAGGTTTAAATAGGGCTGCTTTCTGCCCTTTGCCATCATTGGACCATTTTTGAATATGCTGAGCTAAGCTAAGTGACAGGCAAACCCGCTTAGCTAAGATTGGCAGTGCTTACAAGGTCAGATGTTGAGCACTGTTTACCAATGCGCAAATCTGCTTAGCTGAGCTACTCATTGCTTAGCACTTATATTTAAGCAATCCTTACACCAGCTAAGCAGAGCTGAGCACTAGTTAGCATTGCTCAAATTTCATTTTATAGACTATCAGTTGTATGGGATTCATTCATCATTACTGACATATTATAATCTTATGTTTACCTTCCATGACACCCCCCATGTGCTTTCATTTACATTTATTCTTCTATGACTATACTGTATGGGGCACTTATATTTATATGGCGGTTTCACATATTTTCTGGACTGACACCTCAATTTTGGACCTGCTACACTACCCTGGTTGATAAATATTATGTACTACCTCATTTAATAAAACATGAGACTTTTAATACTGCTTTTACATGTTAAAGTGAACAGCTATCATTGGGGCTCGAACGGTGTATGGCTGCATGCAAAGTGTAAGCTCTAACCACTATGCTATCTCGATTTGATCATTTTTACCTATATGTTTCTACTTAGCTCCTTGGGATATTTAAACTATGCTAAGAACAGCTGCATGATGCGCACACCCGCTCAGCTATGATTAAACTTTACTTGGGATGATAAAAAAAAAATTAACATGGATTTTTACTTTTTCTCACTTTAGGGGTATGAACATACTTCTAACCTCTTTGAACAAGAAATATGGACAAAGCTATAAGTAATGGGGGGGGGACAAAGGAACAAAAATAGGGATGATTTTGAAATTTTCTCTTGCACACCTTTAACGTTGATAGAATATGACTTTTCTGAAGTGTCTGAAGTCTGTAACTTAAATGTCTGTCATTATATATTATTTTAGCCTTCATTGGCTAAATATGTGAGGCAAAACTCTGGATATTCTGTGAATATCTGTACAGTTGTGCGGTATGCCTGCGAACACTGTTTACATTTCAAAGTGCTATTCTGAGTGCAGGGGGCATGGTACATGTGCGGGCACTGCTGTAACACACCCCCTGCAGTCATTCATTTTTTGTGTCCATCTAGATTAGATGGCAGCGCACCTTTGTGCATATCCAAGGCACGCTGCTGTTGTAAACGAACATGAACCACTCCGTGCAAGAAATGTCTTATTCTTGCACGGAGCTTCGTGAATCCCTGGAAATATCTTATTAAGTGTATATAATGTTAATATTAAAGTACTGCTTTGCATTTAGTGCCATTGTTAAGTTAATGTCTTATTAAGTGTACACAATGTTAATGTTACAGTACTGGTTTGTATTTAGCGCCATTGTTAATTTAATGTCTTATTAAGTGTACACAATGTTAACGTTAAATTACCGCTTTGCATTTAGCTGCTTTAGCACTAAAGTTATTGAATTTCATTGGAAATCAGTGGTGAGAATTGAACCTCTGCTTCCCGTAAAAGAAAGGGATGATGTAGTGGTGAACTGCACTGACCAGTGTGGCCCAATGCCTGCCTGTCATTTCCCAAAAAGATTTGGTGCATATTTTATGTTCAGCTTTAAAAAGTTACTTGGAATATCATCCAGTAAACTTTAGTAGTACCTTAGACTTTGCATTGCGAGATCACTTAGCCAAGCATCCACATGCATTTGTGTTGGGGGGGGGTCTCAAAGTAGCTCTGAGTCCATTTTCACTTCAGGAATGCAATGGTGACTTATACGTGGTACAGAGTGTGAGACTTGCATTGGTCAAGCATGTCAGGAAGCATAGTCCTGTTCATAACCACCCCTAAATGTATGCCACATAAACTTCTGTAAGTACCATCAGTGTCTGGTGATTTACTCAGACAAATATCATGTAGTGAACTGATGAGATTTATGACATCTCCAGAACATGAGACATGGGGGGGCTCACTAATCATCATAAAATACATGCTAAATATAGTACCTGTGAACTGCAAATGGTGTCATAATGGCATGTGTGATCCATCCATCCACAACCTCTTTTTCCCATTTTTCCACATGGGGTTGGGGTGTCACTTCAACAGTGAAAATTATCTAGAGCCAAGGTTTACACTGCTAGGTGGCTAGGTTGTCTACAGTAGTTCATCCACACCACACATACACTCACCTATGGCCAGTTTAGAGTGTGGAGTCTACCTACTGCATGTGGCAATCCGCGGTGGTGCAGCAGTAGCGTTGTTGCCTCACAGCAAGAGGTTCTCCCGTTCGATTCTCAGCTGGACTGTGGGGAGTGCCTTCTGTGTGGAGTCTGCATGTCCTCCCTGCGGTTGGGTGGGCATTCGAAAGACATGCGTAAATGGGTGTGCCTTCATTGAAGGTTGAACATTGAGCTAGCACCTCTGCATTCATGAAAATCTACTGCCAATCATTAGTGAACCGGAGATCCGCTGTGGCGACCCCTAACCGGGAAAAGCCGAAAAGACAAACAACAACAACAGTCTACCTACTGCATGTCTTTGGAATGTGGGAGGAAACTGGAGCACCAGAAAGAAAATCCATGCAATCACATGGAGGACCTGTAGACTCCACACAGAAGGCACCCCAGCCATAAATCAAACCAGGGAACCACTAGCTGTGAGGCGACAATGTTATCCACTGCACCACTGTGCCACCACTTGACAACACTGTCTGAAAAGCCTGAAGCAACAGGGGATCTGAGAAATATAAACTATGAAAGTGAAAACTACTATTTAAAAATCAAACACATAAGAGTATTGCTACTTTCAAGGGTAAAACCTTCAACCTCCTGCCTCACATGTGGAAATGTGTCAAAATGAGAGACAGATGGACAAACTGTTGAACATTTTCTATGTTTTATCTACCAAGTGAACAGTATGGATGAATATGATGCTTCAAACATAATTGTTATATTAGCAAAACATTTTATATAATATAATTATAATTATAGTATAATAAAATGTAATAAATCATTGCTTGTAATTTGCTTAAAAATTACCAACAACCCTTTTCATTTTGGAAATTTATATGAACCAAATATTAGAAACTGTTCCTCAAAATGGAGTGCAGTTGAAAAAGTTGGTTGGCATATGGTGACTGGCTGGAGGAGCAAAGGGGGAAAAATGCAGTGTTGTAAGATACTTGGATACAGGAAGATAAAAAAATATATACAACTGCTCCAAAGCAGCGTCAGTGACACTACTGGTAGCATACTTACCTTTGGTGCAGAAGGCTGTGGGTTCTGTTCTCACACCAGGTAGACGGATTACTGACACTTCTGTGTAGCATAAGAGGGGTGCTGCACTCCTAGATGTGTTGCCCTTTGGATGAGACATTAAACCTAGGCCCCATCTGCTTGAGTTGGGGGTAGCTGACGTTGATGCAAAAAATCCAACAATACCTATAAAAAAGGGTAGGAGAGGTAGTCATGCCCTGGCCAAATTTTCCCTAGTAGTATAAATACCACCTCGGGTCTCCCCTGAAAAGACACTACTAGCCTAGTGGGATTAACCTGGTCAAAAGGATAAATAAATGAAAATTCTGTTTTTAATTTCTTTGAACTTGATTTTAATTAATTGGTCCTGATCCAGAATGTGAATGAGAAAAGGTAGGTTTGAACTCAGTCCAACCCTGGTTCTCCAGAATTGAGGAGTTTTTTGTCAGCATTAGACAAGGGTGCACTAAGGCAAACTGTCTTTCATTGAACTTATAACTTTCTGGGATATGAACCTTTAGAGGTTCGCTGTGCTGTAATGATCGCAGCCTCACCAATACTGTGGGTACAGCAGGGACTCTAAGCATTTATGTCTAATATAACAAGACGATTACAGTGCCACTATACTGCTCAATTTGTTGGTTACATGATGTCTTCCATTTAAAATGCCATTGTTGCTGTGTCCTCCTTGCCTTTTATTCACAATTAGAATTGTCTTGTGTAGCTTCAGCCACTGACAAACTTCTACTAAGCAAATGAGGGCAGCACAGAGAAGAAAATGGCAGCATAAGGCATGCTGGATTGTTCATATTTCATCTTTGCTTCCCTCTGAGTGCTTCTTTCCATGTAGTCTAAACCACAGAATCACTTAAATCCATCTGACTTGTTTCACTGAATTTTCCCCTGAGGCATTAATATTACTGGCACTGAATTTTATTTGCTACTTCTGGTACACCTAACACAGCAATCTGTAAAAATGCAGAGTAACATCAAGTTCTAAAGCTGTCAGCTGCTAAAGGCTAAGGTGATTTTTATGTCTTAAGAACACACACACACACACACACACACACACACACACACACACACACACACACACACACACACACGCACACACACACACACACACACACACACACACACACACACACACACACACACACACACACACACACACACACTGACAGTTTTCACCAGATAGAGGTTCCAAGAGATTTTTTATTTCCCCAGTATATCGCATGCATACTTAACAGTGTCTCGTACAATATTTTTGCTTCTTTTTGGGTAGTTGTGAGGAGACAGAAATACATTAGTTTTGTATTTCAGTTAAATTTCTGCCAACATTTTATGAAATCAAGCAGATGATTAAAATTTACTGATATATTTTAGCTACTCTGGTGGTGCAGAGGTATAAAGCCCTAACTGCAGGCCAGCCGACCAGGGTTCAGTTTGTGGCTCAGGCAACTGCTGCAGTGGCGGGGAGGGAGAGGTGTGCCCTTCGTGGGTGAGAAGTGCATGTCACTGGAGTGGCAGGGAGGGAGAGGTGTTCCCTTCATGGGTGAGAGGTGCTTGTCAAGGACTTTCCCTAAGAGGAGGCATGGTCTATAGAGGAGAGCTGCCATCGATGTAGTCAACAAGCATGGGGGGGGTGTGGAGAAAGGGAAGTGTGAGGGACATATAAAAAGAACCCCCTCACACACACCAGATGGAAGCACAGATGGCAGAGCCCCCAGGATGCCCTTAGCATCCATGACTGACCCCAGCAAACACTGTAATAGTCTAGGGTGGTAGGGAGATGGCTGGGAGACCCATTATGGATGTGGGACACTGGAGGCGGGGATGGTACCATGAGGTCTGAGGGGACCAAAAAAAGAGTTTATCCATATATTCTGAACTGAAGATGCACAGTGCGGTTTGCATGGATGCACATTCATGTTCTGTTTCAGAGATCTGCGCTGTATGTTTTTGTTGTATATATTCAGTTGTGCGGTGACTGCTTGCCCACCGTGCAGCAGTCCACACATGAAGTACATTTATACATGAAAAATTTACTTACAGTGTTTTGGCAACAGTCAGTTTTGATACTGGAGGCCCTGTTACAATCCCCCTTTCTTTTTCATCTTTCATTATTCAATCAGACAATGTTACATATTGCTATTCTACAATAATGCAAAATGTGTTAACTGACGTCATGTTGTACTGTAACTATTTGCAGTACTCCAGTGTTTTAAGTGTTTAAAGTGAGAATGATATTTTACTGAAAAACAGATTATGAGAAGTTTCTTTGTTAATTAATGCACTTGTCTTACCCACTCCCAGCATCAGTCTGCAATAGTTAAAATGTATGCAATTTTCCTAAGAATAGATAGCAGAATAAAATCATGATTAGCTAAACCATCTTATAAGCAATGGTTGAAATGCACTTATGACTATAAAAAGATCCATTCATCATGCACCTTATTATTCAGATTGAACTCACCACAGTGGTAAGACATGGTCGCAAGTTTGCAAATGCAGATGATGAATGCAGCATATTAATCAGCAGTTTCATCCTAGAGAAACAGCAATACACAAGACAAAGCATACAAAAACTTAGAAAAACTAAGTAAAAAAAGGGAGAGAGAGAATGTGTGAGACATACTCAGAAAAACAGCACTGCACTTTAACATAAATGCAGTGGCATCGATAGAATAAAAGTAAATAGGGTCCCAGTACTGTATTTGCATAGGTGCACACATACAGTACCCTACATAGAGGTCCCCATTGAGTCTTTTAACATGGAAACACTACTCCTTTCAATTCCTTATACAACTGAATTTATTAAAATTGTATTCTGTCTCTTACTATAATAATGCCATACATGCCTGGTGAAATGTACCCCCTTTGGTTTCACCCTGGGGGTAAACTGAACTGATTATGAGTAAGGAACTTATCCCTCTGTACCATGGTGCTGGATTATCAGCAGTCAACCAGTAACTGCCGCATACAGCAGGTTAGACTTTTCCCTATACAAGATCTAGATTATCATAATGTGTGGGGTGTAAAAGAATGCAATGAAAATGCTTGGTGTCATTAGCTCAAAAGGTAGCATCCATCCTTTTGGTGCTGGAAGATCATAAGGTCCCAGGTTCTATTCTGAGTTGAATTAATTTCAGTGCTGCACTCCTGAGTGTGCTGCCTTTTTTAGAGGAGATCTTAAACCCTGGTCCCATCTGCTTGAGTTGGTGGTAGATCATGTGATATAAAAGGTCCCATGGCACTTATTCAAAAAAAAAAGAGTAGGGCAAGCTCCCCAGAGCCCTAGCCACATTTTCCCTAGTCGATATAAATGCCACCTCGGTTTTCCCCTGAAAACGAGGGCACAGTACTAGTGGCACTAACCCTCTCAACAAAGAGTAAATAAAAAATAAAAATAAATTAAATGAAATGAAACTAAAATAAAAGTCTGCCATTTGTGAACTGGAATAGGATTCTCAAAACAAAATTAAGTCATGGCAGCCGCCATCAATAGACCTTCCCAGCTGCACATTAGGGCTTGATTTGTAGCTACTTTTACAACTGTAATGTATAAAAAATACCTCTATGGCAGGATGTAAATTGGTACTTTTGGCTTTTCTACAAAAGATCACTAGTTTTCAAGCAGCCATCTAGGAAAAATAAAATGCTGGTGAAGGCATACAGTCAAGTAAAATTTAAGTTAAAGTAAAACTGCATGCATTGGGTCAAAGTTGTACTCTTAACATTTTGGTAAACAAAGCACTTGTGTGGAACCCTGCTGCTATGCTACAGAACTGGATTGTGTTACAGAATCCGGTGTACACAGTAATCTAGCCAGAACCACACCATCTTTACGAGTTCCAGCCAGAACTACCAGGTGTCAGATTAATCCATGAAGAGTAATATATATATATATTTTAAATAGATGAGATATAAGTACATGTCTGTAAAGTTGTACTTTTTTTTTTTTTTTTTTTTGGAAAATAGGCATCATAAGTTGCTTAATTTATTAAGGTATTATACATTGTGTCACATACCCAGTTTACAAATTCAACTAAAGAATTAAAAAAAATAATAAAGTATGCTTTTTTTATTTGTGATTGGGTTAGTCCTACAAGGCTTGTAGCCAATTGTCAAGGGATTAGTCACACTGACTAATGTAATTTGGCCAAAAAATTCCCGTAAAAAGTGTTAAAAAGAATAAAGAAATATATAATTTTGTTTCGGAATGGATAATAATAATATTAATAATAATAGAATGATAATGTGCCATAATTTGATAACTGCAATTGTTTATACAAATAATGATGTTAGAAATTATAGTAAGCAAAGACAATTATTTGAATTCAGCACCGTGGCACAGAGGGATAAGCTCCTTACTCTGCCCCAAACAAAATGTGTTCAACTAGCAACATGGATGCTGAAGGGATCGGACAGGGAAAGGATGGGCATGAGTAGCCAACATAGGCTGCCTAGGCTCGCTGCAATAGCAGCATGAACAGCCTGGTGAACTCTGCATTGTAAGAGGTGTACCACGTGTTCGAGCAGTCGTGCATGTGTGCACCTTCTGTAGGCAGTGGTTGGGGAGCTCTCTAGGGTAAACTCCCCTGCAACAGTATGACACTGCATGAGGATCTTCACAGTCCTCACTGGAGCAGGACATGGATTTGGTTAAATGCAGGAAGGTTAAGGCAGGTCCTGAAGACCTAGTGAATGAGGAAAGGAGCTGGTGCCATGTGGCAACTGATGGTCAGCGAAGGGGGGGGGGGGTTTGAGGGAAAGAAATGAAAGAGTTTTGGAATGGAAGATTTACATACAAATTATACTTTAAGGTACTATATAGGATATAATAATATTAATAAAGTAGCCATACTTATTGCTGAGTATAGGAAAATTAAATGTGAAACAAAGATGAAGAGGAAGCAGAAAGATAATCTGGCTTTGGAAAATGAGGATGTGATAGCTGATATAATTCTACAATGAAGAGAATTCTGTAATGATTAGTACTGCTGCAGAAGGGGGCATGACGTTACAGTGCTGCTGGACCTGCTTCTGTAATGATTAGTACTGCTGCAGAAGGGGGCATGACTTTACAGTGCTGCTGGACCTGCTTCTGTAATGATTAGTACTGCTGCAGAAGGGGGCATGACTTTACAGTGTTGCTGGACCTGCTTCTGTAATGATTAGTACTGCTGCAGAAGGGGGCATGACGTTACAGTGTTGCTGGACCTGCTTCTGTAATGATTAGTACTGCTGCAGAAGGGGGCATGAAGTTACAGTGTTGCTGGACCTGCTTCTGTAATGGTTAGTACTGCTGCAGAAGGGGGCATGACGTTACAGTGTTGCTGGACCTGCTTCTGTAATGGTTAGTACTGCTGCAGAAGGGGGCATGATGTTACAGTGCTGCTGGACCTGCTTCTGTAATGATTAGTACTGCTGCAGAAGGGGGCATGACGTTACAGTGCTGCTGGACCTGCTTCTGTAATGATTAGTACTGCTGCAGAAGGGGGCATGAAGTTACAGTGTTGCTGGACCTGCTTCTGTAATGGTTAGTACTGCTGCAGAAGGGGGCATGACGTTACAGTGTTGCTGGACCTGCTTCTGTAATGATTAGTACTGCTGCAGAAGGGGGCATGACGTTACAGTGTTGCTGGACCTGCTTCTGTAATGATTAGTACTGCTGCAGAAGGGGGCATGACGTTACAGTGTTGCTGGACCTGCTTCTGTAATGATTAGTACTGCTGCAGAAGGGGGCATGACGTTACAGTGCTGCTGGACCTGCTTCTGTAATGATTAGTACTGCTGCAGAAGGGGGCATGACGTTACAGTGCTGCTGGACCTGCTTCTGTAATGATTAGTACTGCTGCAGAAGGGGGCATGACGTTACAGTGCTACTGGACCTGCTTCTGTAATGATTAGTTCTGCTGCAGAAGGGGGGCATGACGTTACAGTGCTACTGGACCTGCTTCTGTAATGATTAGTAGTGCTGCAGAAGGGGGCATGACGTTACAGTGTTGCTGGACCTGCTTCTGTAATGATTAGTGCTGCTGCAGAAGGGGGGCATGAAGTTACAGTGTTGCTGGACCTGCTTCTGTAATGATTAGTACTGCTGCAGAAGGGGGCATGACATTACAGTGTTGCTGGACCTGCTTCTGTAATGATTAGTACTGCTGCAGAAGGGGGCATGACGTTACAGTGTTGCTGGACCTGCTAAGCAAAAAAGAGCAAGATGACACCAGTTTTCTGTCTTGTAGTAAAGACATGATGAAATGGAAGAATTAATTAGTCCTGGGAAAAGTAAAGTAGTAAAATTAATTTATACAGTACAAGTAGAGTGGCAATACAATACAATCTGTACAACAAAGATTAGCGTAATTCAGCAATAAGGTAAGTATATAGTTAAGCATCCATTAAGGGAAATTCTTTCCTCTATACAGATGAAAGAAGTTGAAATGAGCTTATACGTTATGGAGCGGTTATACACACTTTATACAAGAATACAAGAAAAACCTAGCCAAGCTGTAGAGTTTTCACTGTGTGATACCTTAAACCTTGTGTACTTGAGACTCATGGGACATATGCAGACTACACCTTAAGAACAGTATGGCTTTTTACCTTTTTCTTTTTACGGCATTATTTATTTATTTAACATTTGTTAACTGGGAAAGTCTGACTTGGAACAAAGCCAATTTTTAGAGGAGGCCCGGGGAGACATGTTCCAGATGCATGTCTTTCTAATGTGGGAGGAAACCAGAGCACCAAGAGGAAACCCACACGAACACAGGCAGGACATGCAAACTCCACACAGAAGGCATGCCAACTGAGAATCGAACCACAGAACCTCTTGCTATGAGGTGACAACATTACCACTGCAACACTGCATCATCCTTTATGGTAAGACTTAGGCCAACAAAGCCATATGCCATTAGCTGTGAACATACACATATCAGCCTTCTTGTGGCCTCATCAGCACAGCATAAGTGGACTTTTTGTCTGTACTGTAGAAACAAAGGGTCTTTAAACCCAGCTGATGTCCATATCCATTAAGTTGTCTGTGAAATATCCCAACTAACAACTAAACCAAAAAAGTAAGAAGGTCACACAGACAAACCAATTAGTAAAAACTACAAGAAAAACCTAGTCAAACTAGAGTTTTCACTGTGTGATACCTTAAACCTCCTGTAATAGAGGCCCATGGGATATATGCAAATAACCCCTTAAGGACATCAAGTGTTTCAGCTATATGGCTACTGAATGTCCATGACTTTTTACCTTTTCCTTTTTAAGTCATTATGAATGGATTCAGGCCAACAAAGCCAGGTGCCACTAGCTGTGGACACGTATGTTTCGGCCTTCCTATTGCCTCGTTAGTTGGGATATTTTGCAGACACCTTAGTGGTTATGGACATCAGCTTGGTTTAAAAACCCTATGTTTCTAGAGTATAGCCAAGCAGTCCACTTATGCTGTGCTAACTAGCTGGGCCTCTATTACAGGAGGTTTAAGGTATCATACAGTGAAAACTCTAGCTTGGTTAGGTTTTTCTTGCAGTTTTTACTAATTGGTTTGCTTGTGTGACCTTTTTACTTTTTGGTTCATATCATAAAAGAAAGTTAAATCTTAAGGTAAATGTGATATACATTTTGATGGATATAGACAGTAACAGAATTATTAGGCAGTGACATGATATGGTGTGCTTTGGTAATGTGGCCAGAGACATAACACTGGCATTTGGCAAGTTTCAGAAGATACGTTTTTAGCTGGGTCTATAACACTGGGTATAATGATATGTAATTATCAGCCATGGGATGGTTAAGGCTAATCTAATACCAAAAGGCAGACTGGCTAGACTTAAAATGCCTTGCAAGGGCAGCTAGCCTAGTACTTACCAATGAATCTATGAACCTGTGCTATATCTTTGACAGAGGAAGTAATAATTACCCAGAATTTGAGACCTAGAATGGAGAAGCGGTGATCTGTGCAGTGAAGCCTGTTTTTGGAGGCTAGTGACAATAGATCTTAGTGGTCATGATTCCTGAGGTTCTAGGCTGTGGGGGCTCATTTTAGATGCCGAGGAGAAGTATGTTTGGTTGTACATATATTTAAAATAGTTGGGATCATAATAGCATGTTAGTTCTTTGCTTGACAGGGTGCTGTTTTCCTTTTTCTAGGGTTTTGTAGTGGTGTTCATGCTTGAGGGAGAGAGTGATGAATCTGTAGATTTTATTGATAATTGATTGTGTGTGTATTAGTGTGATATTTATTTTTGAAGCAGATGCTACCAAAGGCAGGCCTTACTCCAACTGATAGAGTGGGTGCCTTTACCAATAACTGTTCTGGATGCTTTAGATTGAAATGGGGACAGGCTGTTTCCCCAGAATACCAATGAATTAGCCTTTTGCCTGGTATTGTTGAGATGGGAGAGTGAGGCTGAGAGATTTGCCTAACCATAGCTCAGGTGTTTTAAAGTACTAATGTTTATAGGGTAGAGTAATGATCAGATATTTGTAGTTGAGAATGAGCTTTGTGGGGTTTCTGTTTGATACTAAAGAGTATGTTTTTTTTTGCTTTGGATGTGTTAAGTAGAAGGTTTTTTGTATAAGGAAGAGGAAATCAGCTTAAAGTTCTCTTTTGGAGTGCAGTGAGGGACTGATTTGACCAGAACAGAATCATGTCAAATGCAATACGTAGCAGAGGAAGGTCAAGGAGAAGTTTACTGACAAAGATGGAGAAAAGGGTGGAAGCAGAGACAGAGCCTTGCAGGACACCTCATCTCAGATTAGCTGAAGGATGGGAGTGAGGACTGGACTTGATAGTAAAGTGTCAGTTAGACAGATAGTCCTAGAACCATGGAATGGTATGTGAGCTAATATCCTATTTCATCTAGACGATATAAGAGAATTTTGTGATCCACTAAATCAAATGCTTTGGTGTGGTCAATAAAAATGCTACTGTCAGGTGGCATTGGTTCATGTCTAGAAGGGTATACAGCTGTACCAGTGGTGTAGAAGATATAGCCCCAGCTAGAACCCAGATGGCCCAGTGTTACTGTCATATTTGGAGAAAACAGGCACTCAAATACAGGGAAAGTCCATGAAGTAGAAAAAGACCATTCATGTCCCAGAAGTCAAGCAAGCAATGTTGCACTTAGTGTGTTTATAGGAAAAGGTCTGAAAGCCATAAACCTAAAAAAGTGCAACTTTCTGTGTATCAGCATTTAGAGAATAGCAAAGCATAGTTCACTCAAGTCCCAGAATTAAAAAAAGACCAGTAGTAGGAATTAAAAGTAAAACTGATAGACTTGTAAAAATGTATGTATTTTGGGACATTATAATATAGCCTTTCATAAGATCATAGGTGATAACTAGGCTAATGACCATAGGGAGCCTTTTTAAATGTAGTTGTGCCTCTTAAAGGTGAGGATCAAAACCTATACCTTGTGTTTGTAAGGTAAGCACCTTAATCATTATGTCAACCCCCAATCCAATAGTTTGGGCCCACAGCCCTTAAACTCACAAATCTGTATTTGGTAGTCTGGTGCCCTCCCACTAGACCACCAAGATTTAAAGATATAACCGTCATCATTAAAGGACAACAATAGGATTCTATTAAATGCTCAACTTCTCTGTCCTTTTTCTCCCTATTCATTGTTTTGCTAAGAATAAACAACAACACAGCTTTTAAAATATTTTAAATTGACTGTTTCTCTGCACTAGAACAGTACCTTACTGTACTGTGGTGGTTTCACTTTCAAAAAAACATTTATGCCGCCCTTGGTGCAGTCTCCAATCCATTGATGTCATCAAGGCCACTTAATACAAGTAGTTTTCTGGCCAGTTGCCTTCCCAAACAGACATCACCATGACTGTCCTAAAAACCCACCCATGCTGTGATGTCACAGCTCCCTGGTCCTTCCCCTACCATACAGAAAGTAAAGGATAGAACAAGGAAACAGTACTCCTGCTGTGAGAGCTGTCAAACACAGCAGGTAACAGCTCAAATTACCCTTAGCACTTTGACAGCTAGGAAAGTTAGGTGTGAAGGGGGATGGGAGATGAGTCAAAGTATTACAATTCAGGCTTCACAGAAAAATGCAGGTTAACCATTCTAAAAAGAATGTAATATGATAGAAAATAAATCATCAAAAACAGAATGTAGAAAGCTGATATATTTAAAAAGTATACAGCAAAATATGGGTACAATTATAATGATACTAAAGTTAAAAAAAAAAAGTAAAAATAGAATTGTAAGAGCCTAAGGAAGGCCCAGAAGGTAGTTTGGAGATGGTAACTGAAGATAATAAATGTGGGTCAAAAGGAAAAGGGCGAGACATATAAAAGGTGAATTAAAAGGTACAACAAAAGTTTAACTTTAATGTGGTGGTAGGGTTACCACCTGTCCCTCTTTGCGAGGGACAGTCCCTCTTTGGGCAGTTGTGTCTTGCAAAAAAATTGTAAAAATGGCAAATGTCCTGAGATTTTAGGACAAAATTATTTCCTAAATTTTATGTAATAGGTGCATAAAACAGTTATTCTGTATCTGAAACACCTAAATGTTATACAAAACAGAATAAGCAACCAAAATGCTACAAGAATAAGCTTTTATTTAGGCAAAAAAGTGAAGTTTTGCCCTTTGTACTGGCCGTGGGTATGTTTCAGCCTGCAAAATCTGACGTTTGTATCAAAAATGTCCCACTTTGGGCATTTGAAAAGGTGGCAACCCTATGTGGTGGGATTGAATGATAGCATTCTTAAAAACAGTGTGAGAAGGCTTGTCACGTGTGAGTGACATAAGGTTGAACAAGTGTTACATATGTTTCAGATAAGCATCTGGATAAAAAAAAAAGAACAAGTTAGAAAATTGTGGTAAAATAATAAAATATAGATATCTGGATAGAGCACATGCCCTAGTACTGTTAGTCTAGTAAAAAATAAAAATATTCAAGAGTTAGATTAAAGTATACATCTGAGAGCCAAAATAATAATTACACTTAAAACGTCACACTATACACTCCAGATGTAGCAGTTCAAAAATATATGCCTCCATAGAATATATGCATCATATCTGTATATATGTGTGTGTGTGTGTGTGTGTGTGTGTGTGTGTGTGTGTGTGTGTGTGTGTGTGTGTGTGTGTGTGTGTGTGTGTGTGTAATAATGAGCTGTACACTTGTTTTGAATTCACATATGTTAATTATGTATATGTATAATTATGTATATTATAATGTCACTGCTTTTTTACATGTACTTCTACTGGGGCTTAAAACAGATATGCAATGCTAGTTATTTTGGGGGAGCTTTTCTCTCCAAGATTCCACTGAAAAGGGGTATTTTGTTCAGTTTGACTATCCTGATTTATTAATTTACGTATTTATTTCCATTAGTTATAGTCTTTGATTTGGGAATGAACTGAAGACCATTTCATCTGACACCACTGGATATTTGTTACTGTTAGAGAAAGATTGGTATTATTAGAATAAATTTAAAAAAATATTCATTAGTAAATGTGGATGCAGTGGCTGGTAACCTCAAGTGTAACTTGAGATTGAAAAAACAAAGGACAAGTTGTATAAGGCAAGAAGGTTTGTGCAAAAGTAATGAGATATTGAAATTTACTGTTAAGAACAATTGACAATACTTTTGTGTGCCTATGGACAGAAAAGGAAATGTAGAATTTAAATGAGGAGACCATCAAAAATTTACTTCAGACAACAATAAATTTTAAACTGTGAAAAAAGCTATGCTTTGTTAAGTAAGAAAGCAACATCTTACAAATGTAAGAAAACAGATGATCTGCGACGGTGAGGATGTAAAATATAAGTAGGAATAAATTATTCATAAAGTGATGGATTATGTGAAAATATGTATATAGAAAAATGTGGAATGGAGTAAAATACAGGATAAAAAAGGCAAGATGATACACAAAGTTAAGGAAAAGAAATAACTGCAACGTTTGAAGCAGCTTTAAAAGCAGTTAAGGAAGCTGGACAGATGTCCTGATATCGTTGGATAGTCCTTCTACAGGGAAGCGAAGAAGACAAGTGAAAAGATGTTTCGTACGAGTTCAGTGATAGAGGATAAAATTGTGGCGATACAGTTTATTTGAAAAATACTTGAAAATATTACAAAAGGCAAAATGTTTTGAACGTTAAATTATATTTATGGGATATCAGGGAAAATGTTAAACAAGTGTTGATAACTAAGAAAATTATAGATAACATTTTATGTGATTGGAAAGAAGGGAAAGTGGTATCTTGCAATATTAAAGAAACCTTTGATAATCTAGGTCATAGACAGAAATGGAACATTATGGAGAAAATGGTATAGGAAATAAAATAATGTATATATTAAGGGTGCTTTATGAAAACATAGGTGTAGTGTGATGGTTAATGGCTAGATAGGTATAACAGAAAAATTAGTAAAACAAGGGTGACCCATGAGTGGAATAATTTTTACATTAGTTATTAATGCTGTTATAGGAAATTTTAATACAAATGTTGAGATCAAAAGTACTGTAAAGAAAAGGATGTGCATAATGTTGCATTAGTTTTCTGTTTGGAATATAGTGTATTGATAAGAAAAACATTTTGATGTAGGATTTATTGAAGGAGCTATAATTGGTTAAAGAGATTAGGGCTGAAATTAAATAAAGAAAAAGGTAAAGGATGGGGTGGCAAGGTGCAAATAGGAGGTGGGTTTTCCAATGAATGACATTTCTATGTTGGGTATAAACTTGGTACAGGTAAAAGCTATTAAAACAGTGATATGAGGTGCTGCAAGAAATAAAAAAAATAATACAACATTATGGAAAGCATTTCAGTGCTTCCACTATGACTTTGTATTACAACTCAGTGAAGTGCTAACATGCTGAGTACTGCTGGTCAGGGATACACCTTCTTCTTCTTCTTTCGGCTTTTCCCGGTTAGATCACCTGTCCGCTCATGATTGGCAGTGGAGTTTTACAGTGTCAAGTTGCCAGCGTAGGCACACACATGCACACACTCACACCTAGGGCCAATTTAGAGTGTCCAATCCACCGACAGCATGTCTTTGGGATGTGGGAGGAAACTGGTCAGGGATACACCGCATTGACAAAAATTAAATGTAAGCATTTTTTGCAAAGATGCAGGCCACCTATACCTCCTGAATGGGGTCCTCAAGCATATATAAACCTCTCAGTTGTATCTATGTGAAGAAAATAACATTCTCTTCAAACAAAAAAATCACTGGCAGCACAAGCTTAGAAACAGTGCCAGCAATGATTGCCTATGGAGAGCAATGATCAAGCAGCTGATGAACTACACAGGACCTCATCCAGGTTTGTATTCTATGAGGTGCAGGGAAGCTCATTTCATTTTTCTAAAGGCATATCCTATCGGTTGTCTGATATTAGTGAAAGTAGTATATGTAAGTGGAGTTCTCATATTACCAGCAACACAAGAGAAAGATTTATTAGAAATAGATTTTGGAATTGCATGCTATGAAGATTAAATGGGATAAAAAGAGAGGAGTCCTTTATAACAGAAGAGAAAAAGTTAGATTGTAAACAAGACTGTGTACTTAACATTAGTGGATTTGGCGATAGTGTAGTGTACTGGCTCACCTTCAGTTCTGCGCAGGAGTGGGCGTGACTCTGGTAATTGGCGTAAACTGCACTCTGACATTTGCTGCATAACAGGAAGTGTTGAAAGAGAATAAAGTCACAAATAAAATTGAGAACTTAAATGCTCAGAGAAAGTTGAGAAAAAAAAGTAGTGCACCTAGTGATTAGATGATGCAAGTACAAGTGTATTAAAATGTTCAGGTTCACCAAAATGCAGGCTCCCTAGGAGCATAGGAAATAAAGGGTGCCAGCAACAAGCTGTCATGGTTGTCATTGTACGAAACTACCTATGTCACTGTGCAAAATGTTCTTCACAATGTTACATGCATGGCATGCAAACAGAAGTTACAGAAAGTGGCCTCAGGATATTCAAATATCTAGAAGCTCAGAAAATATTTATTTCTGTGTGCTTCTTAAGAAAAAAAAAATGAAGCACTGCAAATTTCAAAACATATTTATACTTTATTTGTAATACAATATTTCAGATTTTGCATATGAAATGAGGCATGATTGACATGCCATTCATATTAGGCCAGTTTGTAATAATTTTAGCATGTTTTCAGAAGGGTGGCTGTGGATGAGCCTTATAAGCTTGTCTTGAGATAGAGTGTAGAAGAGAGAGAAATGGATACATTGTTCCAAATGTCGCCCCTAGCAGTTGAATTTGCAAATTGTTTTCAGCAATTCCCTCGTAAACTATGGAAGATATTGTGTTTACAATTGCGTAACAATTGTAAGAATAATAGATTTCGCCCTCTTTGTCAAACAATTTTTTTAAAGAAGAAAAATCTCTCACTTGCACTGTTTCCATAACCTCAGTTCACATAAGCGTTGTGAAACGTTACGTTCTTTTAATACACAGTCAGCATTGCTTTAATATTCATTCACACCGGATGAAACGTTACGTTCTTTTAATACACAGTCAGCATTGCTTTAATATTCATTCACACCGGATGAATATTGAATACTTCCAACTCACGTACAAGAATGGGAAGGGTTTGGGCAGTGCTTGCTACTGCGCATCTGGTGAGCCAGTACACTACACTATCGCTGTGAATTTATAATGGGTTTTAAAAATGATATTCTTTGTTAAGTCCTGTCTTGAAATGAGATCTAATAAAAAGAAGCTGGTTGTAGTAGTGAAGCACTGGAGTATAGAAATCGACTCACAAAAAAACAGCCAAGATGATGCTTTTAAATCTTGGCCTGGCCAGTGTAAGTAAGCTATTAATGAAATGAAGAAGGTGCTCAGATGTAGAAAATGTTAAGCATGAATTAGGTTTACTTTATAGAATGTTTTCAGAAAGAGGATACCCTTCCCATTTACAGGCAGAATGTAGTAAATGTGTTAGAAGGATGGGGAACTAAATATACAGCACTTTTAGGTAAGGGGTTATTGGAACATCACCACAACCCCAAGGATTCCGAACCCCAATCTTCTAAACTCTGTGGTTATTTATTATGGAGAGTTGAGTACAGAGATAAGAAAAATTATGACTAGAAATTGGGTTATGTGTAAGAACAATACAGATATATGGAACATTTTGGGGGATGAACCACTTTTTGTATACAAGATTGAACCCAACTTAAAAACCAACGCACAAAAGGAAAGGTACTTACAAATGTAGTGCATGTAAGTACTGTAGTTTCATATTCGAAAGGGACAGTGTGACAGCAGGCCAACCATCACAACAAATAAAACCAGATACAGGGAATTGTGGAAGTACAGGATTAGTAAATTTGGCTGTTTGTACAAGTAGTAGACATTACTATGTAGGGAAAACAGAGAGAATTTACGAACACAACTACACTATTCAACATAAGAATTTGAATAACACCATGTACAAACATAGTATTAGCTGTCCCTCTTTTAAAAAGTTTCATTTTGCTATCCTAGAATTAATAAAGAAAAGCCCAAGGGGGGGGGGGGGTGAATTGGCACTTAGGTAGTTAAACTGGCAGCTTAGGTTAAATGCAGCTACGCTGCCAGGGTTAAATGAATCAGTGAACCATATGCCTGTTTTGAAAAAGAGGGCATGTGATGTATGACCTCCCACTTAAATTACATTATATTTAAAATATGGATAGAAAATGTATATATTTTTGTATTAGAGTTCACATAAGTGGACAAATGTATATGAATTACCTTACTGTTTCCAGCCATATATTTTTAATACTTATTATTATTATTTTGAGATTTAATGGTGTTTTTTTAAAAAAAAGATTTTTTAGAAAAAGTTTTATTCAGAATATGCATTTTATTTTATTTAACCTAAAGTTAAATTGTTTTATAATAAAGCAGAGTTTTCATATGGATGTATTTTTTAGATTATGTCACAGAAGATGACAGGGAACAAATGGTTAATAGTGGGTCATGTGATTAAATAATTGTGCTTATAAGCATTGGGCTGTTTAGATTTTTTTGGGTTCTGAAGATGTTCCTTATGTAATAGAGACAAAAGTGCTTAACTTTCAATAAAGTATTCTTGTTTTTATGGTCATAGTGTGTGCCTTGGATTTAACCACAACTAGAAGTTTTTTTATTAATGAAACAGCCTTCTCTAGAATTGGACCTGCTCTTTAGAACCATTTGCCGCTGACGTGAAAAATATTCACAACTTGGGCACTTTTTAGTTTGAAAGAATTCCTTTATAAGGAGTCAAAGTTCATTTGTTTCTGCAGTACTGGTAAATTCAATAAATATACAATGTCGTTTATGACGCAAGAGTAGTTAACTGCATCTTACCCCTGTTGCTATAAAAGTTGTTAATTTTATCTTGCCTACTTTAAATATAATGTAAATTTATGGTGTACATATCAGTTATTAGTTCTGCCATTAATTTACTGCTGCGTTTCTCATGTTGTAAATTTAATATCTGTGTTCTTGCCATAATCTCATGTGTACCTCTTAATGTGAGTTTTGTGCATGTGTTCTTGCTCTTCTTTGTACATGGATTGTGATAGAAAAGGGCCAGTAAACCAGTTTACCTATCTGGTAAACAAAATGTAAGTAAATAAATCAAACTGCTGTTGTGGAAAATATAGATAAATGGTAAAATGAAGGAAAGAATAAGTTAAGGGAGCTTATGACAAAGTACTGTTATACAACTCTATGGTAAAGTTCAAGTGTGTTAAATAATGTTTCTGTTTCTAAAGCTACTGTAGTAGCAAAGATGATGCCTTCAGAGTGGGAGACATGTTATGTTAAATAATATTAATTTTTTTAAAACTTTGCTGTATGTTGTACAAAACAAGCAGGAATACAATACAAAAGTGTGAGCACGGAGGTGTTTGTATTATGAGTCACAGAGTGATGATTTTTCAGGTGACAGCTTGCTGGCTTTTTTTATCCGGAACAGCTCATTAGAGTAGACAAACTGCAGGAGACAGCCATGATCTCTAGTAAAACAGCAAAATATTCCTAAAGTCAGGATTAGTGTAGACAGAGAGAATCTTGACTGAACTTACACGAGTTTTCAGGCTTTGATCTGGAAGATAAGAAATAAAAGAAACATTTGCATCAGAGAGTTTTGAATATTTCAGCTGCACAGCTGAACTTTACAGTACAGGTCTGATCAGACGAGAGCTATTTCATCACAATGGGTAGTTTATGAGATATGCGATAATATCAGGGCACTAGGGTGTGAACCACATCATTGATATACAAATGACTGCACTGTATGTTGGCATCTGGTGAGTAGAAACTGCACTCTGACACTTGCTGCATAACAGGAAGTGTTGAAAGCAAATAAAGTCACAAATAAAATTGAGAACTTAAATGCTCAGAGAAAGTTGAGAAAACAAAGTAGTGCACCTAGTGATTAGATGATGCAAGTGCAAGTGTATTAAAATGTCCAGGTTCACCAAAATGCAGGCTCCCTAGGAGCATAGGAAATAAAGGGTGCCAGCAACAAGCTGTCATGGTTGTCATTGTACGAAACTACCTATGTCACTGTGCAAAATGTTCTTCACAATGTTACATGCATGGCATGCAAACAGAAGTTACAGAAAGTGGCCTCAGGATATTCAAATATCTTGAAGCTCAGAAAATATTTATTTCTGTGTGCTTGTTAAGAAAAAAAAATGAAGCACTGCAAATTTCAATGCATATTTATACTTTATTTGTAATACAATATTTCAGATTTTGCCTAATGAACACTGAATAGCAAAGTGCTGAACTTCAATTCTTTGACATCTGTTGCAATCAGAAGTTCACAGTAAAACACTTTTTTTTAAGTAGGGGCTCAACTCCACTCCTTACAACACCCAAATTAAATATACCAATTTCAAGGTTGCATAACTTCAGAGAAGAGGACAAACCATTGCACACCCCCCACCACACACACACACACACACACACACACACACACACACACACACACACACACACACACAACTTGTAGTAGTTTCATAATCCTGATTTTGATGTACTGATAAAACATACTTTGTTTTGATGAACTGGGATTTGGTTGTTCATTTGGCCAAAAAATCACACTTTGGAATCGTTCCATTCAGTATTTGTAACACATTAATTGTTGTTGTTGTTTGCCTTTCGGCTTTTCCTGGTAAAAGGTCGCCACAGCAGTACTCCAGTCCACTAATGATTGGCAGTAGATTTTTACGAAACGCCGAGGTGCCAGCTCGACGCTCAACCTTCAACGAAGGCACACCCATTTACGCACACGTCTTTCAAACTCTACCCAATCGTGGGGAGGACATGCAGACTCAATACAGAAGGCACTCCCAAGCCCAGCCGAGAATCGAACGGGAGAACTTCTTGCTGTCAGGTAACAATGCTACCGCCGTACCACCTCGCCAACTAAACTAAAGTGCAGGCAAGTACTTGATTAAGTAAAAAAGTGTGCTATATTTACTTCTCTTTCTTCTTCTTCTTCTTTCGGCTTTTCCCGGTCAGGGGTCGCCACAGTGGATTACCTTGTCCGCTCATGATTGGCAGTGGAGTTTTTACAATGTCGAGTTGCCAGCCCGGCTCCCAACCTTTCACAGAAGGCACACACACACACACACACACACACACACACACATACACACACACACACACACACACACACACACACACACACACACACACACACACATACACACACACACACACACACACACACACACACACACGCGCACTCACACCTAGGGTCAATTTAGAGTGTCCAATCCACCTACAGCATGTCTTTGGGATGTGGGAGGAAACTGGAGCACCCAGAGGAAACCCACGCAATCACAGGGAGGACATGCAGACTCCACACAGAAGGCACCCCAGCCGAGGATCGAACCGGAGAACCTCTTGCTGTGAGGTGCTATATTTACTTATATTTACTTTTTTTTAAATAATACAATGTAGAAATGTAGAATACGGTTTATGTATTTAGGTTAAAGAAGTAATCTACTTTTTTATATGTATTAATCATATGTAACTTTTATAAATTTCTAAATCCATATATTTAAATGCCATCTTATAACAGCAGTGAGACCATTCAGGGATGCACATATTGCAAATATAATTGTTCTTACTGGGCACACATAAAAGTTAACCGTACCTTGCACCTTGTGGAGCAGCTGAGTTAAGTACATTTCAGCACAGTACAGTGGGCTCATTCATGAACTGCAGCTGTTTGTTGGAGATGCTAAGAATTTGACAAATTACTGTACAGAAGATATGAATATATGGAACACATATCCCTGTGAGAAAAAAGTGAGTGAATAGACAGGGTGGATGCAGACTTATAGGGCAAATATCCCTAGGAGGGAAACAATGAGTGAGACAAATAGGGGTTGCTACAGTTTAGATCAAGAAGCATTTAATTGCATATGACAATCCCGGAATTCTCATTCTGTTTATAATCAGTTTTCATCACTAGCAAAAGGATTGAGGTTGCCCACTTGGGCTTCAGGTGAAGTAGTCTCACTCACGTGATTTGATTCCTTTTCTGTTCTTCAGTCTGTTTTATAAGATAACATTTTGCCCCCCTCTCCATGGCACTGGAAAGCTGCATCATCACATCTAATGCTCACTGTCATGCCTGGCCGCTTACATTAAAAACCAGCACAGAAACCGAGCTTGGAGGAGTAGTGCTCCTTTCACCCTCTTTAATGCTTGCCTCTGGGGGATGGTGCAGTAGATATGGCCCCTAAACTTTATTTCTGTGAGGATGTTCCAGGTGCCAGATATTTCAGCCAAGTGGAAGAGATGGCTGCCATATAGTTTCCATAGAATGGAAGGGGGTTTCCTGAGAGGTACACTCACTTTATTCCCTGAGTACAAACATTGTTGGCAAACATGGCAACCAACACCCAGTCAGAGATGCTGCAGCAGATGACAAATCCTTGTCATTTTGCCTGTTATGTATTTCTCCAGTGAGTTGCATTGCAGTAAAGAAATGTTTCCTTGAAAGTTACTAAGCTAATTCAAGGCTGTTTAATGTGAATGTAGATTATATTAAGTAAGGAAACACAGGAGTCAAAGTCATCCACGGAGGGGGCTGCAGAGTTACCTTTCCTCTTCACCAATGGCTTTCAGTGCTATGTTTTAATTTTTGCTTTTTCATGGAAGTAGCCTTCTGCTGAAATGTGAGCTACTGACTGTAACTATAGCAATCACTGTTTTAGAATATTATTCTGAACTCTGTTACGTATACTGTGCATACTGGGAGATACTACCAGTAAGGAGTCATTAATTCATCTCTGTCATGGACCCCTCACCTAAAATTACCTGTCATGTTCACTGATACAGAACAGGCAAACTTTTGTTAAATAAAAGCATCTTCAGATAATTCTTGCAGAGTCTACTAAGCTTGAGACAGTCTAGTAAACAGAATGCTGTCTAACACCATGTTGCTCAATGACTTACATTTTTAGCAGGAGCTATATTTCTTTTGTTGTTATTGCATTGTGTCAGATCAGAAGAGAAACCATTGAGAAACGGTGTAAGTGAATGTTTTTTCCATGGTACAAGACAGCCTGAACTTCACACTTATTTTGTCAGTAAGACGGTTTATACAAGAAAACTAGGTAAGCTTAACTACAGGGATCAAGAAAAAGCAAATGAGCTGTAACCTTTTAACAGTTAATGCTCACCATCTTCCTCCATATGTTCCTTTTTCCAAGGAAAGATTAGCACCCATGATGACAGGATCCATCAGATGTATACATGCATTTATCCCCCAGCAACAATCAATGGTTTACAACTGCTCTCACATTCCAGATTTGAAATGTCAGTCATTGTAATTACCAGTAAATGTTCCAATATTTGCATGCCTTTTGTTTTTCTACAGTGCATTTTCAGATGTAAGAAGAATGGTGGGAGACTGGTCAGGGAACCAGTGAGAATATCGCAGCTTCCTATGTCAGCCCTCATAACACAGAGTGCCAACACACTGAGGAAAAAAGGACCAAAAATGCAGAAGAGCAAATATCAAACACTTCTCCTTTAAACTGCTTTTTTTTTTTTTTTGCAAGAGTGCAAACCCCCCACACATCCCCAAAAGTTACATGTATCAAGTCCAATATCATCATACCTTGGAGAAAAGGGAATATTCTGAGAAATGGCCATCTCAGACTTGGCATATCTGTCTGTTGTATTTTATTTTTTAGCCATTCAGTATCCATATTATGGGACTCACTTAAGTTGGTTACTGAATATCCCACTTGATGCCTAGCAAGATGGTTGGAGTTTTGCCAGAAATTTTGTTAGCAGGCTTGGCTGGCACCTTTGCCATTTAGATATGAGTCAATGTTTTCTCTAGTGTCTTGTTTTTCCAGGGGCACAGCTTCACCCCACCCCACCCAAACAGTGAGTGTTTAGCACAACATCAGTCTGTTGTCTATGTGGTGAATGAGACCTGTGATAGATTCTTCTCAGCATGTTCATGCTGCATTTCCCATGCCTGATCAGCTTGAATTTGTATCCACTCAGCCTAATCATGAGCAGCATCTGGAGTCATTTAACCATAGATCAAAGGGTTTCAGGTCTCAGGCTGTTTCTCTTAGAGCTGTCTACTCAGCCCAGCGACATTGGTCAGCCTTGGTAGAGAAGGAGTCACAGATTGACTTTGCAGCCCTGCCATAGCACAACAGAGAGTTGTTCATCCACTGGTAGGATTTAGAGTTACCCATGTGGGACGTCACTAACAGGGATCTCATTCAAATGCCACCATTTGGCCAGATACAGAATTGCTTCTGTTCTTCCCATGCATTTTAGTCATACTGACTTGCTGTCCTGAGTCCTGGTCTGGGTACCATCCCTGGTTGGTTTCTTAGGGTTGGGGATTGAGTGAGGAATCCTTAATTTCTGAGAAACAATTTTCAGGGTCCCTGCATTCCTCTAGCTTCTTGTGCAAATAAGCCTTCTCTAAAGAGAGGGCCTGTTTGTATCTAAATGCAGATTGGGCCTTGAATGTGTCATTGCCATGTCCCTTTTTGTCCCTTTCTGGTTGCTTATGTCATCTTGCAAGCCTGGAAAGACACTTAACTCTTATGCAGTTGACCCAGCATAGGTGACCCAGAATTCCAAGGTTCAGTTTCCTGGCATTATGATGGACATTCAGCATTTTCTAACTCCATGTCCTTTTCATGCCCTGTTGGATGACAGTTTGGCCTATGAAGAGGCATGACAGGCAAGGAAGCCTAGTCCTATAATATTGCAGCTCATCTGTGCTTCTCACCTGTCCCGATTCCTGGGCTTTCAGGTGGAAGGAGCTTTGGCTACTGTGGAAACTCTTCAGAGTCTGGGATAGGGAAGGATCTCAACATCCTAAATGTTGTTATGCCACCAACGTTTCACCATATCAGCAGCTTAGCATCACAGTCGATGCCCTGAAATGTGCTACAGACATGGTAGTGTGACTGCATTAGTTTGGATGTATTCCTCCTGTATTTGTGATATGACCTAAACAGCCTTTTGTTGGATTCTCCATACCACAGAAATGGGTTGTTTGATCAGGGTCTTCATTCCCTACTTAATGCCTTCTTTGATGGATATGTCCAGTCCCACATAAGTTGACTTCTCACCCGTTCAGGAGAAAGAGAAGGCCCTTCAGACACCTAAAGGTTAATGTCAAAACTGTCTTACTTCCTCCTGCCCTTAGTCCAGGACTGTATTAAGAAATCCTGTTGACTGATGTCATTTGTATGACATCACTCATACCTTCTAAAATGTCACCAACTGTATCAACAATCTGTTCACAGTTCAAAGCATGATCTAAAAGTAGCTCATTTGAGCCAAATACAGCCTGGAGATGCTGGAAATCTACTACCCTCACATCAAAAACACTTCACTTTAGATGCGCGAGAGGAAAATCTACTAAGCTGTCCAAATCAGTTTCCTATAAAGTTAAGCAACACCACGTACTAGGTTCTATATCCCTCTGGTGAAGGTAGAATGCAGCATAGGTCAGGCAAAGCACACTGTTTCCAAACAACTCAGCACTCAACACCCATGTGTCCTCATACTGTTTGTGTGTGTTGGGATACTCAAGAATTTTGTCTTTATCATTCCAGCTCCATGGCAAAGAGGGAAAAAGACCTTACTTTTCCCCAAATGGCTTGTGTTTGACGAGCAACTTGGGTGCTGGTGGGACTAGACAGGGTGGGGGGGGGTGAGTGGCTGATACTGACTAGCCAATCCTAGGGGAAAAGAAGCTGCTTAGGCTATCTGTAATAACAATATTAAGAGCCTGGTGATCTCCTTGCTGGTTGCACAATAAGGGGAAGCATGATGTACCTACTGTAGGTAGCAGTTGTGGAACTTGTAAGGCTGGTCTATGGAGGGAGGGGGCTGCAGCATACCACTCAGAGGTAGTATGACACTGCAGCAGCAGCTTCTTAGATCTGTTCACTGGCCCAAGACATGGGTAGGATTGAGCCAAGGGGAGGCTAAGGCAGGTCTGATATTTAAAAAAATAAATAAATAAATTTCCCAAAGTCTAGATTAGGTTTAAGACTGACTGCTGTATATAAAAGCTTCTGAAAAAACTTTGAACTGTGCATTGTGTACTAAAAATGCTACGTGCTCTAAATTCCTTTCAGTCCCTTGTTGTGCCTTGATATTGTACCTGATCAGTAGAAATTAACATGAATTCCATTACCTGACATTACTAATCCTTCTTTCCTTGAGTATTACAGGCCAGTTGCTAACCTTCCTCTGCTCGCTATGTATATATCTGTATCTATATGTCTGCCTCTAACTATGTATATGTGTGTGTGTGTGTGTGTGTGTGTGTGTGTGTGTGTGTGTGTGTGTAAAATCCCGAAACCTTGAATTACCGAACAGCAAATTTTTCCCCGGGTAAGTAAACACTTCCCCAACATGCCCTTTTCTCTGCTGTAGTATGATCCCAGAATTGATATATATAGTTGGGGGGTATGGGGGGTGGCGGACATAGGCCCCCACCTAGGTGAGTTTTATTTACTATGGTGTGTGTTTTGTTTATGTTTGTGCAAGTGTTTACTTAGCCTGGGAAAAATTTGCCATTCAAGGTATTCAAGGTTTTGCAATTTTCATCTTGCGAAAATGAGTTTTGATTATATGGGATTTCAAGCTTTAGAAGTATATATGTATCTATAGATATGTGTGTGTATGTGTGTTTGTATAATATATATATATATATATATATATATATATATATATATATATATATATATCTATGTTAAAACTTCAGTTTTTGAAATAGTCGAATTTCATATGATCAGCTATTTAAAAAGTCAAAGTACCTCTATTTGTTTAAACAGCAAATTGTCCTGAGATTACAATACAATGAGTTTTGAAAAGTATGCTCATTTTATCACTGTAGTGAGATCTCAGAGTTGGTATATATAATTAGGTGGGGGAGGGGCACAGCCCCACTGCCTGCTAAAAATGCTGTTTTTGAATTTTTAGATGTGTTCAGCTTTTTAAACAGTTGGACATAGGAGCTCAGTCTTATGAAGATCGACTATTTAAAAAGTTAATTACATGACATAGCTGCATTACAGCTATCCTATTTACCAGCAGTTCTTCTCTAGAGTACTGGTGCCAGATATTTTAAAGAAAGTTGGAAAGGATGGGTTTTCAGTTTTTTCCTTCCAATGCTGAGATGTTACAAGGTGAGTTCTCCATGAGACCTACTGTGACTTGTAAGTGAAGAAGTTCATAGTGGAATAAGAATATGAAAAAACAAGCACATGTGCATGTACAGAGTATAGACACTTGGGATCTGTTGTCCATCATCCACTGATGGTAAGTATTGCTGAAGATTTACATAGCCTTAGTCCTCCATGTTTGTATAGAAAATATCATCTTATTTCAAACAAAGTGTAAAAGTTACTTGCATGGGTACCTTTTTCCAGCTTTGAGAAGCTGGATCCCTGAGAATGGACCCCAGGAGAAATTCTGGACACTGCAGTGCATTCACCCACCCCTAAACATCAAAACTGTGAACTCCAGTCCATTACATCCTATTCCTCACTTTTCATTTTTTCTGCTATGCGGATAAATGTTGTGAATTGTTAACTTAAGACTATGGCTAGCCTAGGACTAACGAGATGTTCACAACTTTAGCATTGTAGATAGTGGTGTGTGTGTGTGTGTGTGTGTGTGTGTGTGTGTGTGTGTGTGTGTGTGTGTGTGTGTGTGTGTGTGTGTGTGTGTGTGTGTGTGTGTGTGTGTCTGTGTGTGTGTCTCTCTCTCACTGCTATTACATCTATACAATAGATATGAAACGATTCTATGTCCAAGTGTTTTATATGTACGTGTGTGTGTGTGTGTCTCTCTCTCTCTCTCTCTCTCACTGCTATTACATCTAAACAGTAGATATGAAAACGATTCTATGTCCAAGTGTTTTATATGTACGTGTGTGTGTGTGTGTGTGTGTGTGTGTGTGTGTGTGTGTGTGTGTGTGTGTGTGTGTGTGTGTGTGTGTGTGTGTGCACGCATGCACACTTATGTACCTACAATATGTTTCAAGTGTTGATACTGTCGAAAGGTAGGGGAGGTAGCACTTCTCACCACCTGCTCGCTGCAAGTACTGCTATTGTTGACTTGCACATAGTTGACTATAGCAGAGATGTAGGTATTTCTCTTTCCCTATGTTTGTGCATCCATGCAGTTTACTATATATTGGCTGGGGTAAGGGGGCAGAACCTCAACATTAGGTGGTATGGGGGCCAGAGTTTCTCCACATAAATTATATAATTTAGTTTGTGCCAGTTTCAATATGTGAAATGGTATCTGATGTTTTAATGACTAAACATCTTTAGTTTGTATTGATTTCAGTATGTAAGACACAAGCTGATGTATTTATGAAGTTGCACCACTGAGTGTTAAAAACAGATTAACATTATTTTAAGTTGCACTGCTGAGTGTTTAAAAAAAGATTAATATTATTTTAAGTCCTGTTCAAGATATGTTAAGTGCTAGGTTTGCCATTGGTTGCGGTTCGCTGAATATTAGGGTCTATATTAGAACATCGAAGTTTCAGAACTTCGAATGAACCCTATTCAGTGAATAGGGAAAAACTTTGCTGTTTCAAAACACATACACACAACACAAGCACACCAAACAAACAGCAATCCACACACATACACCTAAAATCTTACACCTAACCCTACACTAAACTATATACACACCACTATCCACTTACCTTAACCCAAGCCTTAACTCTAAGGTCCGTCACTATCGCACACTCACCTCACCCGCTCCCTAACCCTAACTCACCTATCCCGCCCTAACCCTCACGTCCACACAATCGCACACTTACCTGACCCGCACCCTAACCCACCCTAACCCTCACGTCCACACAATCGCAGACATACCTAACCCGCGCCCTAACCCTAACTCACCTAACCCGCCCTAACCCTCACGTCCACACAATCGCACACATACCTAACCTGCACTCTAACCCCAACTACCCTAACCCGCACTCAGTCGTACACTTACCTGAACCTGACCCATAACTTTCCACCACAGCGCTGAAAATACTGAAGCAACAGAAACAGACAACCAAATTATTTCCCTAGGAAAAAAATTAGTTTTCTGTTGCTTTGATATTTTCAGCTTTCGCTGAATAGGGTTCGATATTAGAACATTCGAAGTTTTGAAACTTCAATGTTCTAATATAGACCCGAATATTATTTGTGATAGATGATGTTTTTGATGCAACGAGTCAATAGAGTTTTGAGGATAATCCTTTGTGTGTGTCTGCATGTGTGAGCATGAGGTCCTTATTATTTCATCGAACAGCCACATTGTTGAACGGCATTTTATTTGACTGAGATCACTTTAAGGTAGGGATCAGGAAATATGCCCTTTCCCCACTCTACTGCAATCTCAAAGTTGGTATAGTTAGCGGAGGGGGGGGGGTCCACAATGTGGCCATTCAGTTAAATAATATAGACCCATGAGTGTGTATGTGTGTGGATGCGTATGTGTGTTTGCGTGCACGTGTGTGTGTGTGTGTGTGTGTGTGTGTGTGTGTGTGTGTGTGTGTGTGTGTGTGTGTTCATGTATTTGTATATAATCTCATATCATATTTAGTAGTTAAATCAGAACAGGATGAGAAACAATTGCATTCTAAGGTCTAAAGAGACAGAGTAGGGTTTTAAATTCCCCTACATCCTGCCAAGCTGTGTAGAAGTAACCTATAAATGGAATCAGTTTTATGCATTTCAAATAATTTAATGCTACAAAACATTGAAGATTTGGAGTTCTAATCCTTGTTACATACCCATAATAATTTCTTTGACAAGCTTGGGAACCTGTTGTAGATAGACATGTTGCCATTCCAAACACTACAGATGGAATGTGCAAGAAAAATGTATAAAATAATAGGTGGATAGTTCTCACTGCCGACCTCTTCTTGTGTCTTGCATAAAATTTGCATCTTAAAACAGTTGATTCTCCTTGTTTAACATGCAGCACTTCCGGAAGATTCTGCAAGAAATAGTTTAGCTGCAAGTGTGCATATGTAAATCATTTCAGGACATTTGACAGGCTGTATTCCACTTACTTATCTCTGTTTGCAAAACAGAAGGGTTGTTTTTCCTTTCTGGAATAATTATGGCTAATAATAGCTTAACATCTTTGGCACATACTAGAGATGAAAGCAGCAACATCCCTTTGGCTTTCATGTATGTCGCATGTCAGCTGGAAGCTTGTATTTTGTAATCCACACTGACTGGACATCTGTCCAGCCTACAGCGTGTTACAGTTGTTCCTTAACCCTAGTATATATTTTGTAGGCTATGTTTAAAATGCCAGATCCTGTGTGAGTGTCTCAGAGTAGTAGATGAAGTCACACACTACCATTTTACAGTACACTACACATTTGTTTCAACGGAAAAAGTCAAATTTGTTTTTCTGATCTGCTTTGTTTGCTTAGCTTGCATCTTTATTTTGCCTTTCCAATGCCATTCCCCTTTTTCTCTAGGCTCTGAAAGGTCTCTGGAGCCTTGCACTCCACTACACCCAGGTAACTGATGCCACATATCCATTGTTCTTTCTGGGGAAAAAAGTACTTTCTTATGTCCAGTTTCAGTCTGTATCCTCAGTCTGATAATCATACCCCCCCACCTTCCCTGATTACCACCTTAAGCCACAAATCATTTCATTGCCCCCCCCCCCCCCCAAAGTGACTTGTATCATGTCTGCATTTTGTCCTGTATCTGCAAGTGAGGACAGATTGCACACCACTTTTCTTACCCCTTACCTTCCATTCCAATGTTTTTTTAACCTGGCAATCCTTCTCTGTATACACTTGGCCAGCATGATTTCCTTCTCCATGAAGGAGGCAGAACCAAACAAGGTACTCTATCTTGCCTACACATCTGCAGGGATGTAATGTAACCACTCTTCCTGTACTGTTTCCCCATGAATACCACCTAGCTGGTTCTGCTATAGCTTTCTTAATTTGTATCTGGTGGTTTATTTCTATCTTTTCTGTCATCCCAAGATATTTTTCCTGCTCGTTGCTTTTTGAGTGCGCTCCATCCAGTTGGGTTTTTCATAGATGGCGTACTTTTAGTAGAAATGTCTGGTCTTAAAAACATGCTTATCAGCAGAGACTACAAAGTTCAGCTTATTGATGAGATGGCAGCTCCATTTAATTAGCGGCAGAAGTTTGGTTTATAAACACGTTCTAAAAGACTTTGGGTTCAATATGAAGAAACACTGCAGTGTTTAACCTAGGGCCTCTGACTTTTTCATTACAGCTTTTTCAGTGGGTGCAGGATACATCTGTTAAAGACAACTGGGAAAAAGCCAGGTCTTGAAGCTATGCCCTCAAACCTCATGCAGATTTTTAGGTGCTGAACCAAAAAATGTTTTTAGAAGGGCGCATAATATTAAGACCATAACAGAGCGTTCATCAGATTTTTTTTTTATTTAAATATTATCACAATGGAAACATGTCCAAATGTAGGCTGTGCAAACAATGAAGGAATATTTATGACACAACAAACACCCCAGTTAAACACCCTAGTTAAAAATTCTCAGAGGACAATCCCTTGCCCTGGAAGATGCAACTGCAACATCAGAGTAGTAGTATATGTTGCACAATGTGTTTACTGGGATGCTTCCTTAAATAAAGGATTAAACAAGGGGTTTCTGAGCATGTTGCAGGCATTGAAAAGAATGTTAACAGTGCAATATTTAAGCATTCTCTTATTTGCCTAACTGCAAGAAGTTTGTGTTTTTGTTATTAGCAAAATGAATCTCTCTGAAAGGGGGGGGGTCCCTAGAAATGCAGACTTGAATAAGGAGAAATGTTGTGGCAACTTAGACTCAATGCCACAACGTTTCCAGGAATTAATGACAGTGGTCCATGTTGCCAGCATTGAAATTAAAATTTTTGGAATACTAACCATAGATAGGTATATGTGTAGACAATGGTGCACACACATCTATCATTTAAGTGTTTTATCACTAAGTTTTTGTGAATGCTGTTTTTGATTGGTTAATGCTGATCATGTGATTGAGTCTTAATTTTTAAAGTGAGGTTGAGAATGTTTAATGGTTTTAATAAAGCCATTATTTGTAAGACAAAAGTGTTTAGACTGTTTTTGGAGTAAAATATATTTTCTTATGAATACAGTTGGAGGAATTCCTTTGATTACCATTAAGAAATTAAACAACAAGACATATACCTGTCTGTTATCCAGAGATATTAATTACCTAACCCTAGTAGCTATTTACCAGATAGAACTTCTTAAGCAGGCCATTGAGACTCTTTGGTATCTGATGGTCAAATATCCTAAAGACAAAGACCTTAACCTAGTGTTTGAAGCAAATACGGTCACCACACATATTAATACACCACGATATGTATGATACATTGAATGTCTCTATCAGGGCCTTTGCTGTAGGACATGGCCTTTCCCAGGATTATGAATAGACCCCTATGTTTGGATAGTCCCAAAGCATTCATTTGGACCCTAAAGAGAAATGTAAAACTAAGAACTTATTTTACTCTTCACTGACATTATTTTGCAATTGCTCAACTCCCAAGCAGCTGTTTTCTGCCAACAGTCATCAAATAGGCAAGTGAAACCTTTCAAAAAAAAAGAAGGAGAAAGGAAAGGGGTGCATATTTCCCAAGCCTTGCAACCAACCAGCCAGCTGAGATTTCAAACCTCTATATCCCACTCCATTTTTTTGCGGGGGGGACTACAGAATGCCTTTTAGTCACTCAGCTCCAAACTTATTTCCTCTGTAGCTTTGGTAAGATTTGTTCTTTTCTAGGGTCTGTGGTTTTCCACCACAGCTGACTTATGCGTAACAAAAATCATCTTCAGGAATTTCTCTATCAAATTTAATGGACGACTGATCATCCCCCCACCAAGTTCACTGTCTAACATACCACCAAGCCAGTTGCTTCTGGAAAAAACTGGCTGCTCAGTTTTACTAAAAGTAGTTATACTGGAGTCCCCAGCCCTGATGATGAAAAGGGATTCAACACCTGGTTCTTTTTATTACTCAGAAAGACAGATATTGAGGACTCCTTTGGAATCACACTTTCCTAAAGAAGTTCACCAGGAAAACACATTTTAAGATGGTCACCCTGCAGTTCTTACTCCCACTGTTAGAGGGAAATGCATGGATGATCACTTTGTGTGTGGGCGATGTCTGTTAACATGTTGCCATCCTGAAAAGGCATCAAAGGTTTCTCAATTTTAGGGTCAACCAGGTGAATTACCAGTTCTCTTTTCTGACATGTGGACTGCCTCGTACTGCAAAGACCCATACTGTGTGCTTGGACCCCATATGTTTTAACATCATATATCCAAGAAAGCACATAGCTACCCTTATCTGGATGAATACATGATCCAGGTCTCTAGGCTGTCAGAAATTCTGATAATAATTCACACAAGCCTCAGACTTTTCCACTCTTTGGTGATTATCCATGAAGCAGGGAAGCCCTTAATACTTAGAGGAGACAGGGATTTCTTAAAGGCCATCCTGGATTGTGTCATACAATTAGTTTACCTCTCAGAGGACAGAATCCAAACCATGTTTGGAGTGCTCAAGACATGTCAACAGATGTGTGCTTTTATATCTTGAAGGATTCCAGGTCTCTGTTTACATATAAGATACACCCAGTGATACTCAAAAAACTTCTTTACACTTTGGAAAAGACTGGCTGTAGTGGGCAGAGAGCTGAAATATGTAGACCCTATGTCCACCCCCTTTCCACCAAATACTGAGTTGGGGCTATCTTTGGTGATTAATCTACAAGATCTGTGACCTCCCAATATTTGTAAATAGCAAGTATGAAAGTGATGACAGTTCATCCAGAGATCAAGGAGTTAGGACCAAAATGTAGTCCACTCCCCCTCCTCCTCAGGATAGATGACACCACAACCATGTGGTACCTCAATAAGTAAGGCGGGATCTGAATCCTATTCCTGTACAGATTTACTATGAAGCTGTGGAGCACTGTCATTTTAAAAGGGCATTAACTTTGAGATGGGAGTTCAAAACATTCAAACAGATTTACTGAGGAAAGAAGCTGACTCAAACCATGAATAAGTCATGAATAGGTGCTTGAAAGAAATAAACACCTCCTAAATCAGTCTGTGGCTTTTAACTAACAGATCTGTTATCTTCTTAGATGAATGCCCTTTGCTTAACATTTAGTCACAAATGAACAGAATGCACTTTCCTTTCCCCAGGAGTGTGGAAGGGGTCTGCTTTATGCATTCCCACTGACTGCACTGATCCAAAATATGTTGCTAAAGGCAAAACAGAAAGAGGTGACATGATTCTCTTAGCTTCCTGCTGATCCAGACAACCGTGGGTGTGTATCATTTGGGTTATTGCTGATATGCATTCACAAATAAGTCATATTGCTGTGGGAGGATGTCAGTCTTCCAGGCGAAAAGAGCAGTTGGACATCCCTTAGGCAGGGCTAAGGTTAACTCCAATACTGGGTCATCAGCAAGGAGTCTACCCCATCTTTACATTTGTTGTCTGCTTTGTCCTGAGTTTATTGGTCATTTCCTGTTAGAGAGAGAGATTTGTACCCTTTTGTTTTATCCTGGTTTGTATATTGGACAGTCCCAGTTTTGATTTTTATAGGGGGTTAATGATGTCACTAGAAAAAAAATCATCGCAAAGCGTTCCTATGGAAATCGCAATTTACCAAAGGATTACCACTGGCAGTGTATTTTGTCTGGACAAGCATCATGAAAAAGCTGTAAAAGATAAATGATGCAACCTGTTGAAGCCAAACACACCCACAGCATGACATGTGCTCCAGAGGAGGGAAGGTACTCCTTGATTCAACCTCACATTAAACTCGAACACTGCAAGGTCACAGAGCAGAGACCTTGCAACATTCAAATGTAGGTGGCAAAAGACATTTTGCATTAACATACATATTTAAACAGCAAGTATGAATATGTAATGCCTGGCTTTATTGGCTGACTGTAATGTTCTGTGGGGTGGGGTGGGGGGTTGAGGATAATGCCTTTTTTTAAACTTTCCTCCCAAACCTCAGAGATTGCTATATTTTGTGTTGAGCTTGGGATAATGTGATTATTGCTTCTTTAATTGTCATAGCAAACTTCAGAGGGCTTCAGAGAGCATCACTATAGCTTATATAGAACCAATGCACTGACTATAAGTAAAAATAGGAAACATTCCTGTAATTATTACTTTTTCAATTTTATCACAATCAAACATCAGATGCACACACATTTGGTTATCATTTAGTGGAGGGTAAAGAAGCATGCTATTTATAGATGTCTGACAGCAAGTTAGTGTTATGTTCTCTGTTTTTTTTTCTCATTTTTGTACTAGTCTGGCATCAGGGTGGTACACAGAAGATGCCTACATTTGGGGGTAAGGGTGAGTAAGTATGCTGTGTATACATGTGACAGCAGCAATTTGAAATGTGGTTGTGGTCATTTGTGCCTTAATTTTCATCCCAATTAAACATCAGAGGGGGATACAAAGAACATTACTACCATTTTTTTTCAGGGGGGGGGGGCAGTTACTATTCTCATTTAGCATTTATTTATTCTTACAATCACTTGTCTCATCAGTTTATTGTGAACATCTATTTGGCCAGCTTCGATCAGAGGGGAATACAAAGAAA